>NW_026111596.1:0-112018 GCF_024679095.1 Eriocheir sinensis
TCATCGTCGATCTTGGCAATGCCAGGACCTGACACACCACACCCCCATCCCCCTTGCTCAAGGGGGGACAGTAACCACTCCGAGTCAACGGAAAGAATCCGGCCTGAGCGGGTTCCAACCGCCGCCCTGTCAGCTCGTGAAGCCTGGCAGCGCAGCGCTCTAATCAATTGCGCCACGGCGTAGTGTGTGTGTGTGTGTGTGTGTGTGTGTTGCATTATATACACGCGCCACACAAGTGATTGGGGGAAAATCCTCGTGATGGCAGTGACCGTCGGCGGTTCCGCGGAATTCGTAATTTGTGTTCGGCTTTCGGGGCATCGCGGCGTTTTGCCCTCGCTGATAACACGGGGCCCAGGAAAGTGGCTTTAGGATAATGAAAAGATAAGATGATGTAATTTACCATGGACCAACTATTTTTTTAATACTAATAATTTTAAATTTTGAAGAAAAAAACATGAACATTGTAACCAAAATGTTATGGAAGTTCCCACGTGCTGGCTGTACAATCTCAACACTAGACCTTGAGGCGACACTTTCCCGAACACACCACAACACCTGCCCCCAAAAAGCATTAGCCAAGCACACAGAAGGAGCTCTCTCGCAGAATCTCTCTCTCTCTCTCTCTCTCTCTCTCTCTCTCTCTCTCTCTCTCTCTCTCTCTCTCTCTCTCTCTCTCTCTCTCTCTCTCTCTCTCTGTCCGTCTGTCTCTCACTCTGTCTGTCTGTCTGTCTGACTGTCTCTCTGTCTGTCTGTCTGTCTGTCTGTATCTCTCTCTCTCTCTCTCTCTCTCTCTCTCTCTCTCTCTCTCTCTCTCTCTCTCTCTCTCTCTCTCTCTCTCTTGCTAATGAACATAAGCTCCTTCACAGTACAAATTACCTTGAGACAACTTCTGGCCTGCAAGACTTCCGAGGCTGACTTTATATTTCATACGCACGACTATTACATTTTTAAGTTCAAGCAAGAAAGGCCGCACAGTTATCCCCTAGAGTCATTCTCCACCAATACTGTACGAAGGAATATCTTAATGGCGTAAAGTCGACAGCTCGTAAACTTGACACAGGTAAGTTTATGCATGCAAAGCGAAATAGTTCAAGCAAGAGGAGAGTACCGAGACACCTCTCCTCCCGAAACTGACCTCTTTTGGCAACTCTTCTGAACTCTTTTTTTATAGGGACAGTGACGAGCAGGATTTTTTTATCATCATTATTTTTATTTTGCCCTTGAGCTGCTTCCTTTACTGTAAACACACACACACACACACACACACACACACAATGACACCCGACAGGAAACGCAGAGAGCGGCAGGCGGGAAGGAGCCAGGCGACATCGGGCGGGCTGCCTGTCACTCCGCAAAGGGCTGACTAATCTGGCTGAGGCGAGGGCGATTCCTGACAATGTGTTTATAATGTATGCCATTACGGCCTGACACACCGCCTGCATAATACACACACACACACACACACACACACACACACACACACACACTCTTAGCATAAATACGCACAGATAGATAGATATATAAATAGATACACACCCAAGTAAATAGTTATACACACCCACCCATTCACACACACACACACACACACACACACACAGGCAGCCCCCCCCCCACCCCCCACCCTTACCATACACAGCTGCAAGACCATAATATTTCACAAACACGAGTAGGAATTTGTTTTGAAAATGACAACTTTTTTTCACTTTGTCGCTCTTCCAAAACAAAAAACAACAACAGTAAAAGTAAAGCAAAAGAAGGTGAGCAATGGGAGGCAGCCAGGCAGGCGATCAAAATAGAGTTGCATGAATAATTATTAGCCACCAACACTGAACTTTCATGGAGTCCTTTATTTTATATTTCAGTGATGGCGGTGGATTTTTGTCTTGCTACGATGAGAGGCTATTATTTTGTTATGTTTTTACTATTCTATTGACTTAGTTCCTCCTTTTTCTATCATAATATTTTCGCATTGCCATTGTTGTTGTTGTTGTCTTCTTTTTATTGATTTTTGTGAGAATATAGAAAAAAAAACACCGAATCATTTCTCTCGGGGCATGAAAATGAAATAAAAAGCAAAACACGATTAGTAGAAAAATGTAAAATAAGTCAGGAAGGAATAAATGAGGGGAGGAAATACAAGAAAATAATGAGGAAGGGAAAAAAATGAGAGGAAATATAAGGGAAAAAAGTGAGGGAGAAAATATGAGAGGAGAAAATAAGGGAAAAAAAGGAGGGAGGGAAAAAAAGCAGAGGGAAAATAAGGAAAAAAATGAGAGGGAAAATAAGGGAAAAAAGCGGAGGGGGGAAAAGTGAGAGGGAAAGAAAGTGAAGGAGGGAAAATTGAGAGGAAAAATATGGAAAAAATGAGGGAGGGAAAAGAGAGGGAAAAATAAGGAAAAAAAAAGAGGGAGGGAAAAATGAGAGGGAAAAAAAGGGAAAAAAGTGAGGGAGGGAAAAATGAGAGGGGAAAATAAGGGAAAAAAGTGAGGAAAAAATAAGGGAAAAAAGTAAGGGAGGGAAAAATGAGAGGGAAAATAAGGGGAAAAAAGTGAGGGAGGGAAAAATGAGAGTGGAAAATAAGGGAAAAAGAGGGAGGGAAAATGAGAGGGAAAATAAGGGAAAAAAAAAAGTGAGGAGAGGAAAAATGAGAGGAAAATAAGGAAAAAGTGAGGAAAATAAGGGAAAAAAGTGAGGAGGAAAATGAGAGGAAAATAAGGGAAAAAGTGAGGAAAAATAAGGGAAAAAGTGAGGAGGGAAAATGAGAGGAAAATAAGGAAAAAGTGAGGAAAAATAAGAAAAAAGTGAGGAGGGAAAATGAGAGGAAAATAAGGGAAAAGTGAGAGGGAAAATGAGAGGGATAATAAGGGGCAAAAAGTGAGGAAAAAATAAGGGAAAAAAATGAGGGAGGGAAAAATGAGAGGGAAAATAAGGGAAAAAGTGAGGGAGGGTAAAATGAGAGGGAAAATAGGGGGAAAAAAAGTGAGGAGAAAATAAGGGAAAAAAGTGAGGGAGGGAAAAATGAGAGGGAAAATAAGGGAAAAAAGTGAGGAAAAAATAAGGGAAAAAAGTGAGGGAGGGAAAAATGAGAGGGAAAATAAGGGAAAAAAGTGAGGGAGGGAAAAATGAGAGGGAAAATAAGGGAAAAAAGAGAGAGAGGGAGAAATGAGAGGGAAAATAAGGGGAAAAAAGTGAGGAAAAATTAAGGTAAAAAGTGAGGGAGGGAAAAATGAGAGGGAAAATAAGGGGAAAAAAAGTGAGGAACAAGTAAGGGAAAAAAATGAGGGAGGGAAAAATGAGAGGGAAAATAAGGGAAAAAAGTGAGGAAAAAATAAGGGAAAAAAGTGAGGGAGGGAAAAATGAGAGGGAAAATAAGGGAAAAAAGGGAGGGAGGGAAAAATGAGGGAAAATAAGGGAAAAAAGTGAGGGAGGGAAAAATGAGAGGGAAAATAAGGGGAAAAAAGTGAGGAAAAAATAAGGGAAAAAAGTGAGGGAGGGAAGAATGAGAGGGAAAATAAGGGAAAAAGTGAGGGAGGGAAAAATGAGAGGGAAAATAATGGAAAAAAGTTAGGGAGGGAAAAATGAGAGGGAAAATAAGGGAAAAAAGTGAGGGAGGGAAAAATGAGAGGGAAAATAAGGGAAAAAAGTTAGGGAGGGAAAAATGAGAGGGAAAATAAGGGAAAAAAGTGAGGGAGGGAAAAATGAGAGGGAAAATAAGGGAAAAAAGAGAGGGAGGGAAAAATGAGAGGGAAAATAAGGGAAAAAAAGTGAGGAAGAGAAAAATGAGAGGAAAATTAGGGAAAAAAAGTGAGGGAGGGAAAAATGAGAGGGAAAATAAGGGAAAAAAGTGAGGGAGGGAAAACTGAGAGGGAAAATAAGAGAAAAAGTGAGAGGGAAAAATGAGAAAAAATAAATAGCTACGATGCGACTCTGCTATTTTCACTGTTACGTGTTTTTTTTTATCATTATTCTTATCATCATATTTTTTCCTTTTTCTATCATCATATTTTTGTACTGTCATTGTTGTTGCTGTTGTTTTTGTTATTCTTTTAGTGATTTTTAGTTAGCTACGATGCGTTTATGTTATTTTCGTAGCTACGTTTTTGTTATTATTATTGTCGTGGCTGTTTCCCTTTCTATCATAATATTTTCTTACTGTCATTGCTGTCGCTGTTGCTGTTTAATTGTTATGCTTCTTTCGGTGATTTTCGAACCGTCATTGTTATTTAATTGTCACGCTTGTCTCGGTAATCTTCGTGCTGTCATTGTTATTTAATTGTCACGCTTGTCTCGGTAATCTTCATACTGTCATTGTTATTTAATTGTCACGCTTGTCTCGGTAATCTTCACACTGTCATTGTTATTTAATTGTCACGCTTGTCTCGGTAATCTTCATACTGTCATTGTTATTTAATTGTCACGCTTGTCTCGGTAATCTTCATACTGTCATTGTTATTTAATTGTCACGCTTGTCTCGGTAATCTTCACACTGTCATTGTTATTTAATTGTCACACTTGCCTCGGTAATCTTCGTGCTGTCATTGTTATTTAATTGCCACGCTTGTCTCGGTAATCTTCATACTGTCATTGTTATTTAATTGTCACGCTTGTCTCGGTAATCTTCGTGCTGTCATTGTTATTTAATTGCCACGCTTGTCTCGGTAATCTTCGTGCTGTCATTGTTATTTAATTGTCACGCTTGTCTCGGTAATCTTCATACTGTCATTGTTATTTAATTGTCACGCTTGTCTCGGTAATCTTCATACTGTCATTGTTATTTAATTGTCACGCTTGTCTCGGTAATCTTCACACTGTCATTGTTATTTAATTGTCACGCTTGTCTCGGTTATCTTCGTGCTGTCATTGTTATTTAATTGTCACGCTTGTCTCGGTTATCTTCGTGCTGTCATTGTTATTTAATTGTCACGCTTGTCTCGGTTATCTTCGTAGTCATTGTTATTTAATTGTCACGCTTGTCTCGGTAATCTTCGTAGTCATTGTTATTTAATTGTCACGCTTGTCTCGGTTATCTTCGTAGTCATTCTTATTTAATTGTCACGCTTGTCTCGGTTATCTTCGTAGTCATTGTTATTTAATTGTCACGCTTGTCTCGGTAATCTTCGTAGTCATTGTTATTTAATTGTCACGCTTGTCTCGGTTATCTTCGTAGTCATTGTTATTTAATTGTCACGCTTGTCTCGGTTATCGTCGTGCTGTCATTGTTATTTAATTGTCACGCTTGTCTCGGTTATCTTCGTGCTGTCATTGTTATTTAATTGCCACGCTTGTCTCGGTTGTCTTCGTGCTGTCATTGTTATTTAATTGTCACGCTTGTTTTAGCAATCTTTGTTGTAACTCATCGCGTTGTATATATATTGATGGCTGCCAAAGTGGGTATAAAAATTTGCAAGTTTGGCTCGCTGGTTTGCTTCTGACACTCAACCTTTACTGAACGGTGTGTTGATGGCAGTGTTAATGATTACTATTACTATTACTATTACTACTACTACTACTACTACTACTACTACTATTACTATTACTATTACTACTACTACTACTACTACTACTTTTACTACTACTACTTCTACTACTACTACCTTACTACTATTACTACTACAATACTACTACTACTACTACTACTACTACTACTACTACTACTACTACTACTACTACTACTACTACTACTACTACTACTACTACTACTACTACTGCTACTACTACTACTACTACTACTACTACTGCTACTACTACTACTACTACTACTACTACTACTACTACTACTACTACTACTACTGCTACTACTACTACTATGCTACTACGCCTACTACTGTTACTACTACTACTACTACTACTACTACAATTACAATTAATCTTTTATTATTATTATTATTATTATTATTATTATTATTATTATTATCATTATTATTATTATTATTATTATTATTATTATTATTATTATTATTATTATTATTATTATTATTATTATTATTGTCATTATCTTCCTCATCATCGCGGCGTGTGGCGATAGTGATTGCGGTGACTGACGTTCCTTCCCTCACTGGAAAACATGAGCTCGTCCACGAGGCGGCGGAACATTAACATCCAGACACGCAAAGCCTTCACTCAATTTTACTCCTCGCCTTCGTGCTTCAAAAAACACAGAAAAATATACAGACAAACAGACAGATGTACAGACAGACAGACACAAACACGCACACAAATAAAAAAGCGTCACCTGCAAAATACGTATCAATAAAGAAAATACGTGGGATACAGCATGCATATCCCTACACACACACACACACACACACACACACACACACACACACACACACACACACTCCGTGGCGCAGCTGGTAGAGCGCTGCGCTGCCAGGTTTCATGGTCTGACCTGGCGGCGGTTCCTGGCCGCTCAGGCCGGATGCTTTCCGTTGACTAGGAGTGGTTACTGTCCCCCCTTGAGCAAGGGGGATGGGGTGTGTGGTGTGAATCCTAACAGTACCAGAGATCGACGATAAAGAGCACTTGCTCATGTCGGGAGGGTACCTGCTGGCGATTTTATGTCCAACACGTGATCAGGCCGTGGTGAATTACACACACACACACACACACACACACACACACACACACACACACACACACACACACACACAGGTAGAAAAGATTAGCTCCAATTGTATTCACCTATTTGTAGCATACAGGGCCTGAGCTAGGCTCGGATAGTCCTGTCTCTTTGTCTACTTTTGTCAAATCTTTTTTTTTTGTGCGTGTGTGTGTGTGCGTGTGTGTGTGTGTGTGTGTGTGTGTGTGTGTGTGTGTGTGCATTCATCATAACCCCGGTCTCCACAGGTACACACAGGGCCTCTCCACCGTCGTGTATTTTGAAGCGCGAGTCAAAAAATCTTATCCGGAATTTCTTTTACTTCTGCGTTTGAGAGTGCAATGGCGCCCGTTGAAATTCCGCCGTGGAAAATGAGGGACGGAGGGGAAAAACTCACATACACATTTCACGCAGTCTTTTAAAAAGAGTTATTTTCAGCGCATCTATGTACTGCGGCCCAGGCTTGAGGGTCGGGGGGTGGGGGTAGGGTGGAGGGGGCAGACACGTGTTGGGGAGAGGCGAGGCGAAGGCGAGACGAGGGGATAGTTTGACACTTGACGCCCACCATTCCTACACTACTGACCGCGCTGGTCCACTCTGCCTCTACCTTTTTGCACTGTCCCCCTATTCCAGTCACCTTTTCACCTGTGGACCCCTACAACAAAATAGGTTCAGCCGCAAAATTAATTAAAGATTTTTTTTCTGCAAAAAAAAGAAGAATATGTTCATGTAAAGTGCCTTTCATAGTTATGCTGATTAAGCAGAAAACGTTCCGTTCAGCAGACTTTTTCATTTAAGTAAAGTACACAGGATAAATGTTAGGTTAATGTTGTTATAGTTGCTGGCATTGTACGCAAAAACTATCCTTATCGTACTTGCCCTACTTCATTAAGCACTCAGGTTTAAGGATTGTGTACAGTAGTATGAATTTTATTCCGAGCCGCATGTCTCCTGATTCCAGTATAATAAATTTAAAAATAATCAGAATCTCTATGGACCCCTTGAAATTCTTCCATGGACCCCTGGTTGGGAACCACTGGCCTATAGGAAGGTGAGACCATAAGGTTGTCTGGGAATGTTGCGTAAGGTTGTCCATGAATGGGAAAGTGTGAACCGTGCAAGAACAGCCTAAGTTCTCTCTGCATATCAGAAAGTTGAAGCATAAGGTTATCTATGAATGGGGAAGTGCGGACTGTCTAAGAACAGAATATTTCCGCTTTGTCTCTGGAAAGGTGAGAGCATAAGGTTGTCTAGGAGTGATGTCTCTGAATGGGCGAGTGTCAAAGAAAGAAACAGAGAGAAAGAAAGAATACAGAATAATTACAAGAGATAAAGGCAGGAATAGTCATAGTGATACCCCTTCAAAATGAGCACAATACCTTTATTACTGTAGACCAGCGAGAACAATCAGCTGGCAGCGAGTTTGTACCGTGTAAGAAAGAAAAGAGAAACGAAAGAAACGAGATACAGAATAGTGATAGTTTTACCCCATCAGCATGAGCCTAGTGCCTTTATTACGGTACCCAAAGGCGAACAATCATCAGGCAGCAAAATTATAGCCTGTAAGAGAACGTGAATGTTAGAAGCGAGATTGTACCGGGTAGGAAGAGAACACTAAATGATTTCAAGAGGTAAAAGCTAGAACATTGACAGTTATACCCCTTCAGAATAATCCAAGTGCCATAATTACAATACCTAAGCGCGGACACTCATCTGGCAGCGAGATTGTAGCCTCTAAGAGTACGTGAATGCTAGAAGCGAGATTATACCGTGTAGGAAAAGAATACTAAATGATTTCGAGATATAAACCAGAACATTGATAGGTTCACCCCTTCAGAATAACCCAAGTGCCTTTATTGGTACCCAAGCGCGGACAATCATCTGGCAGCGAGATTCTAGCCTCTAATAGTACGTGGGAGCTCGGTAACGGCGCTCCTCAGCTGGGAGTAAGGAGCACCCTGGCCTCGTTAATGAGTGGCGGCGCGGCGCACTCCTGCCTCCTCCTCCTCCTCCGCCGCTGTCTTCATAATGAGTTCATAAAGATTCCTGCCGAGGGGCGCACGTGTCGAGTGTAGACTGTATGCACTGCCGCCTCACTTATGACGCTGCCGGCGACACGACCTTAACACACACACGCACACACACACGCTAACTCACCCCCCCCCCCCGCCATAGGTATGCACACTCACAATTACACACAGAATAAAAAGACAGACAGACAAACAGAAAGACAAACAGAGTAAGTAAGTAAACATTTATTGACCACAATTTACAATTATGTATATACAAGATTTCAAGTAATTAAATCTTTAGCATAATAAATTCGGAAATCACTAATCATCAAACATTTACGGTCCATATTTAATAACCATCACTAAAGGCATATTGAGTGCATCACATAATACGTTAACTATAGTTCCAGTCACCACAATACCTGGCAACAACACAAATTCCATTTCTTTGAAGATCATACAAAATATTTACACAACTTTACTAATACGAAAACAATAAGAACCAGAAAAAGTATAATACCTCGGGAAGAGTTGCAATTACAGGCCGTCAGACAACATGACATTAGACACCCTAAGGAAAACAAGAAAGAACCTTATACACTATTTCCGCAATAGGGAACTGAACATCATCATCAATCAGCTGAGGCCAGGAGGTAAAATTATATCTGGTGCGTATGTCCTGTGTCAGAGGAAACGACTCAAGTACGTGCAGCTCTGTTTGCACGGCCCCGCACGGGCAGAGCCACTCCGCTACCTCCAGACGTCCCCGCCCACGCCGGTTCCAGCGACCCGTCTCGATCGCAAGGTTATGACCGACGACCCGCAACCGACTAAATGATAGTCTGTGCATCTCATTGGTTTGACCGCGGCGTTTATAAACTTCATGAACTGCTAGGGCGGGATTTAATATATTGTACGTTTGTCTTCTCGACGACGTTGAATTAGCAACTGATTGTCTCAAAGTTTGAATGCCTGTTCCAATATCATCAACAGCCACATTAATCAAATTCTGTATGTGTTTACTTGTGGGTGTATTAGTCGCTAAAGTGATCCTGACGGCGTGCGCCACGGGTCATCCAGCACACTTCGTCTCTCCGCCCACACTCGCCGGAAGAGTTTCCTCTGTCTTGCTATTACTAAGGATTTTAGTGGCGGATACCCGAGCTCAAAGTAACAGATGTCCGTACACGTCGTCATGCGGACCCCAAGCAGCTGCTTAATACCCCAGTCATACAGTTTTTCTACGGGTCTCAGGTCTCTATTGAACCATACAGGATGGATGACATCAAAGCTGCCTCAAACATTTTCTTTTTAACGTAAAATGGTATGTCAACATTTTTCCTTAAAAATGACACAAATTTCAAGAAGTGGCACATCTTTGCTTGGGCGTGGGTGGCAACAGCAGACGACAGGGTTCCCTTACTCGTAAACACACTGCCCAGATACACGTAACTATCGCACCACCGCACCTCCATCTCGCCAACACGGAACGGTTCGCGGTTCACGATCCCCCACAGAAGCATGAATTGCAAAGAACTTGGTCTTGATGTTATTCACAAGCATGACATTATTGACGCAAAACTGATTTAGCAATGCAAGCTTTCGTTCCATGCCGTGGCGTGTTGTCGAGAGGAGGACGGTATCATCCATAAGGACGAGGAGATGAGGCCACTATAAGAAACCGTCTGAACTGCAGTTGGACTTTATCGAACTTATCATGAAATTCACAAAAATTATAAACAGTAGGCAGGATGTTGGTGAGCCCTGCCTGACACCAATCGTGGCCGGTAATACAGTTGTAACAATAATAACCACAGTCACCGAGTACATCGCCACCAGCGCTGCTAACATACGTGCGCCGCACCCCAGCTCACGCAACATATGGAACAACTTGACACAGACAAACAGAAGGATACACACACACACACACACACACACACACACACACACACACACACACACACACACACACACACACATACTCTCTCTCTCTCTCTCTCTCTCTCTCTCTCTCTCTCTCTCTCTCTCTCTCTCTCTCTCGGACAACACCACGCAACGGGAGGATGCTAGTGGCACCGACCATGATGGCTTCACCGTCGTGAATGGAGGAGCCAAACCAGCCAGACAAGCGATTTATCCTGTTCATTGCTTCAACAGGTTTGCCATTCTGGAGGAGGAGGACGAGCAGGAGAGCACCTTCCTGGTGGGTGACTCCATGATTCGCCAGCAGGTCGTTGAGTTCTGCGGCAGAGTTCCTCGTCGAAGACGGAACTATTGCTATCCTGGTGCTGGGATCGACGACATAACTGCTGCTCTTGAGGAGATCTCCCCCCAGGCTACTAATGATTCACTGTTTGTTATTCACACAGGTACGAACGACGTCACCACGACCCGGTCTGAGGAACTCCTGGAGAAGTACTGTAGGCTCATCCAGCAGTATAAGACTAAATCCCCTAACATTTTGATTTCAGGAGTTCTACCACGGACTTGGGCGGAGAGCGACTTTTTCAGTAAGGCCTTCAGCCTAAACAACCGCTTACAGACTCTTTGCAGGGAGCTTGACGTGGAGTTCCTAAACGCATGGGACAATTTCTATGGACAAAATGAGCTCTTCCACAGGGACGGATTGCACCTTTCTCCCATCGGGGCAGCCAGACTCGGAAGGCTCCTCAACGAAGCAGTGCGTGTCATCCGAGCAAAAAACGAGTCACGGCCACGTCCCTCCACCCCGCCCGTGTAAATAGACGCCGTGCATCGCAACAAACCCGTAACCGTGATCCCGCAAGTACCACCACCTGTATTACCAAGCCTCTAACTTAAAAATCCTTAGTTTCAATGCGCGTAGCCTAAGAAACAAATTTGATTAACTGAGATGTCTTGCTTTAACAGAAAATTTTGACATAATTGCTATAACCGAAACATTTATCGACACCACAAATATTGATTTAAGTTCCGAATACAACATAGATGGCTACAGACTCTTCAACAAAGATCATGTAAACCGTAGAGGCGGTGGCGTCGCCCTTTATGTCAAAAGCTATTTGCAACCCACTGACAAAACACCGGGAAACAGTAACGTTGAACATTTGTGCGTGCGAGTAAACATTGCAAAAGTCAATTTAAATATATCTGTCACCTACAGACCTCCCGGGCAATCACTCGATGACGACCTTGAAATGTACAGCGTCTTAAGGCAGTCACTTAATAACAACGACTCACTGATATTAGGAGACTTTAACCTCCCCCATATCGACTGGGAGACACTGTCAGGTACAGAAGGCGAGTCACATAGAATGATCGAATTTCTAGAAGAAAATTATCTAAGCCAAATGGTTTCTGAGCCAACTCGACAAAATAATATACTCGACCTTGTTATAACGACCCAAGATAACCTTGTCAGTAGTGTCACGGTAGGAGAACACCTCGGTTCTTGCGATCATAAATTAGTGCGCGTCGACATTAAAGCTCAATCATCAGTGACTGAAAATAAAGTAAAGGTGCCCAATTTCAAAAGAGCTAACTTCGTAGAAATCCGACAAAAACTAACAGAAATACAACTATCAGATGACGGCAACGTAGAGGAAGCCTGGCTAAGCCTTAAAAATCACTTACTCACTCAGCAGAACACATTCGTCCCCTTGTGCGAGAAGCGAATTAACACTAATAAAAGCCCAACGTGGTTTAATAGCGAAATTAAACAATCAGTCAATGAGAGAAAATTGTTTTACAGGTTAAAGAAAGAACAAAGCACGCCCGAGAACATTAGACTCTATAATGATGCCAGGCGACGAGTAAAAAGACTAGTAGGTCAGGCAAAGCGTAGATATGAAGAAAATATTGCAGCCAACTGTAAAAATAACCCGAAATCTTTCTTCAGTTACATAAACAACAGAAAGGCGATCAAAAATGGTATTGGACCTTTAACAAACAGCGACGGTGCACTAGTGACTGACAGCCAACACATTGCAAACCTCTTAAGCAATTACTTTTCCTCGGTGTTTAATACTAACAGTCTTCCCCTCGCTACCACCAACACCAGTACTATTGTAAATCTCGAGCATGCATTGCCTAATTTTGAAATAACAACCGATGAAGTCCTTAAAGCTCTCCATGCACTTAAAACAAATAAAAGTCCTGGACCTGACAAAGTATATCCAACTCTGCTGAAAGAAACGAAGAGCGAAATACTCTCCTCCCTCACAACCGTATTCAATATGTCCTTGCGACAAGGCATCGTCCCTTCAGATTGGAAAAAGGCTAACGTGACACCGATTTTCAAGAAAGGAGACAAAAAAGTACCAGGTAATTACAGGCCCATTAGTCTAACTTCGGTTGTAGGTAAGCTACTTGAGGGCATAATTAGAGACAAAATTGTGAGTTACCTTGAAAGCCACTCATTGATTGGGGACTCACAACATGGCTTTCGAAACAAAAGATCCTGCCTATCAAACCTATTAACCTTTTATAACGACCTCTTCACTGTTTATGACGTAACCAAATCACTGGACGTAGTCTATCTTGATTTCCAGAAAGCGTTTGATAAAGTCCCGCATCATAAATTACTTTACAAATTAAAGCAAATAGGTATTGACGGTCAAGTAAACCAATGGATCGCGAATTGGTTGAGCAACAGACAACAAAGAGTAGTGATTGACGGATTTAACTCAGAGTGGGCGCCTGTCACTAGTGGCGTCCCTCAGGGCTCGGTCCTTGGCCCAGTGCTCTTCATTATTTACATCAACGACGTGGATGTTGGACTCAATAACCGCATTAGTAAATTTGCAGACGACACAAAGATTGGTAACTCGGTTCTCACTGACGAAGACAGGCAAAGCCTCCAAGAGGATTTGCACAAAATTTCAGCTTGGTCGGATAGATGGGAGATGCCCTTTAACGTAGACAAGTGCCAGGTCCTTCAAGTTGGAACGAGGAATAAGAAGTTCGAATACGAAATGCGCGGCGTTAAACTCAAAGCGTTCAATGCGTCAAAGACTTGGGGGTCAAAATCGCGTCAAACCTCAAATTCTCACAGCAATGCATCGATGCAGCAAATAAAGCGAACAGAATGTTGGGCTTCATTAAAAGAAACTTTGTATTCAAGAATAAAGATGTAATACTCCCGCTCTACAACAGTTTAGTCAGACCCCACTTGGAATATGCGGTACAGTTTTGGTCCCCCCACCATGCAAAGGATATTGCTAAATTAGAAGGTGTTCAGCGTCGGGCAACGAAAATGATCCCTTCCTTGCGCAACAAATCCTACGAAGAAAGGCTTTCTACCCTTAACATGTTCTCTCTTGAGAAACGTCGCCTCCGAGGAAAATTGATCGAATGTTTTAAAATACTTAATGGTTTCACGAATGTAGACAGATCAGCATTGTTTATGATCGATGACAGTCTGCGCACGAGGAACAATGGCGTAAAGCTCAGATGTAGACAAGTAAATTCAGATTGCACCAGATTTTTCTTCACCAACGTTGTAGTGCGAGAATGGAATAAGCTTCCACCATCAGTGGTCCAGTGTAACACGATTGACTCCTTCAAAAATAAGCTCGACCGTCACTTCCTTCAACTTAATATCAACTAGAGTAGAAATGCAACGTTTTGGAGTCTTCTGATTAATGTAAAATCACTTAGGTTTAAGGACAGACCACCAAGTCTGGACCATCTGGACCTGTGGTCTGATTTTCTATGTAAATCTATAAAAATCTCTCTCTCTCTCTCTCTCTCTCTTTCTCTCAGTACGGGGATATAATTAGTCCATTTACAGTTCCCTCCGCGCGGGGAAATCAAATTAACAGGAAGAATTTGCCTCACGTCTCGCACGGCATCAACCTAACGCGATTTAGCTCCGAGCACAGAGACATAATACTCCCTGTCAATGAAAGACGTGAGTGTGCGGAATAATGATGAAGAGAGGAGTGATGGAGAGCAAGCACACACACACACACACACACACACACACACACACACACACACACACACATCCTTTCCCACAAGCGCATTTAACATTTAAAAAGATAATAAATGATACCGTAATAAAAAGGAATGTAATATCAGAGGCAGGAGGTGAAGTGTCTTTCCGCGCCTCACAGAAAACACGTTCCCCGAGGAGGCGGTTTTGGTGCTCTGCTTTCATCTCTTTTGCTTCCTTTGGTCATTTCCAGGCAACACGAGGATCTAAATAATTATCCGTTTACGTTATATAAGTCTATCTATCTGTCTACCTACCTACTATTACTGTATCTCTCTTTCTATCCATCTACATATTACTCTATTTCTATATCTCTATCTACTTATAAATCTATTTCCATATTTATCCCAAGCAGAAGATAGATTACTATAAGAAAGACTAGCTATCTATGTATCTATCTATCAGTCTATCTATCTACCTATCTATCTAAGTATCTATCTATCAGTCTTTCTATCTATCTATCTCTATCTATCTATCCATCTACCTGTCTATCAGTCTTTATCTATCTGTCTCTATATCACAAGAAAAATATATATTACCAGAACAATATATAACAGACACAATGGAACGATATTCTTCACGGAAATGAGGGCAGAAAGAATATGTTACTAACACATTCGATCTTACATCACCAAGAAGAAGAAGAAGAAGAAGAAGAAGAAGAAGAAGAAGATAAAGACGAAGAAGGAGAAGAAGAAGAAGAAGAAGAAGAAGAAGAAGAAGAAGAAGAAGAAGAAGAAGAAGAAGAAGATAAAGACGAAGAAGAAGGGGAAAAAGAAGCAGAAAATAGAAAATAATGAAATAAACAAGAATGAAAAAAATATAATCTATAGTTAAGTAAATAGAAGAAGAAGAAGAAGAAGAGGAAGAAGAAGGTGATAATGATAATGAAGAAAAAAATAAAAGAAAAGAAAAAGGAAACCAAAATAAGTGTAGAAGAGAAAATTTAATAAGAACCGGAATAAGAAGTAAAAAATAAATAAATAAAAATAAAAATAATAAAATAAAGTTCAGTAAATGGCAAGAAAAAAATGTTCCCTCCTTCGTTATAAAAAGAAGAACCTGATTCCCTTCGTAATAGTCTTTCGGAAAAGTGCAGGAGAGAGGCGGACTTACTTATATGCCAAGAAAAGCCTCCATAAATTTTCGAGGCTCCTCCATTCTCATAATTCACCGTCCTTTCTCTCTTATTTTTCATTTTCCATTATTTTACTTTTTTCATTATTATATTTTATTTTATTTATTTACTATCATCATTTCTTTGTCAATCTGATCATACATCAGTCAAAATATCTATCTATCTATCTGTTCGTCTATCTATCTATCTATCTACCTCTCTTACTCTATTTATTCACCCGCCTATCTTTATCTATCTTCTTTATTATCTATCATCATCTATTCGCTAATCAATTTCTATAACACTCGAAATATTATTTTATCTATCTATCTATCTATCTATCTATCTATCTATCTATTTATGCGTAAGCATTTATATACTTTTGAATCAACCAATCTACATTTATCTATCTTTTATCGGGCTATCTGTCTATGGCTGTCTTTCTATCCATATTTTTTAAACGCAATGTGTAGGTACGAACGCATTTTTTCGATCCCTAAACAAATAAACAACAAAAGAAGAGCAAAGAACTAAACTCTATGAAAAATCTCTCGTGAAAAATGCAGAGAAAGCAAAATTACGAGTGAGGTTCATGAGAGAGCGGGTCACCCACCTTCCCTCCCTTCCCCTCCCGCTGAGAATATTCATGACTCGCTGGTAGACTTCCCGTTCATCAACATTCTCGTTATGGTTTTCAAGAAATATTCGACGCGGCTCCGACGAACCCAATTAAAAGGTGGAGCAGCGAGTACCTATTCACCCCGTTTACCAACATCCTATTCACTTAAGATCTCTCGGACTGGAAATCTAAAAAAGGAGATAAAAACACCTTAGGCCTCTATCAATTGCTCTTCTGGCTTCACAATCGGTCACTCGCTGAATGGGTTTAGTTCGCGGCAGACGTGCTCAGGTGTCCCAAGTGTGTCTTGAAAAGCTACTATAGCGACCTTCACTGAAAGCTTATTTTACCACGCACGGAAAGAGGCAACACGGATTTTTTTGTTATTTCTTTTTTACGTTTCCTTATGGAGCCCGTAGGCTTTCTTGGTGGGGCCTAGTACTAGTAGTTGGCTCCAGCCCGAAGTTGAGGGATTTATAAGGAAGAATGAAATAAAAAGAAAGCGAACGGAAGGAAGATTTAGGGGTTGTTTGGGGCGTCGGATGAAGAAAGAAAGAAAAATAAATAAACATATAACTTAGCTACACGTTATTTTGCTCAGACAGGAAGGAAACAAACAAAGAAGAACGGTTCAGAAGTCGAGTGTTTGGAAGTGAAAAATGAAAAGAGAAACTAGAGTGAATAAACAGACATACACAATATTTCTCTTGCGCGCCCAACGACTCAACTGAGAAAAATCTGAAACCATCCTTACAAATCATTCAATAATAATATCCGTATTATTATTATTATTATTATTATTATTATTATTATTATTATTATTATTATTATTATTATTATTATTATCATTATTATTGATTATTTTCCCAGTAATTTCCCACTCTTTTCCTTTCCCAGCACGTCTCCACTATCACAAGCTTCCTCTCTGCACTTTTCCTTTCCTCTCCAACCTCCTTAGCTGATCTTCATGCTTCATCTCCTTCATTTCTCCTCCTCCTTCTCCTTCTCCTCCTCCTCCTCCTCCTCCTCATCTTCCTCCTTCTCCTCCTTGCCCTTCCTATACTTACATTGACATTTCCTCTTTCCGGATGGCCTCTGAGTAAATTTCCCGGTACGTGTGTGTGTGTGTGTGTGTGTGTGTGTGTGTGTGTGTGTGTGTGTGTCTTTATAGCGAGGGAGATAGCTCATGAGGAAAAAAATATAAAGAAAAAAAGAATGAGTGATGTGTATGTGTGTGTGTGTGTGTGTGTGTGTGTGTGTGTGTGTGTGTGTGTGTGTGTTGAAAAGATTAGTAGCAAAAAAATCTACGGAAACGTCAAGCCCATTTTTCACTTACTATACAGTCACAATACGTAACAACTTACTCTCCTAAGTCACATTTTAAAACGCTTCCTCTATCAATTATAAGCAACTAAGCCCAACGTTGTTTTCCTCGCATCACCAAATCATTCAAAACATCACTCATGGCAAGCAAACACCGCGGTGCCGGACAAACAGTGGGCACGTCAGTCAGTCAGTCAGTTCTCGCAAATAACAAACAGCAAACGAATGTAAAATATCAGTCTATACGTCTTGATGATCTACAGCTGAACGGTGGATTTTACTCCCTTTGATCTGGCTCTACACGTGGTCTATATATACTGCAAGGGCTTCATAGGTGTTGCAGTGAAAGAATGTTACTGAAAAAGATGAACTATGGGTGTCAGAGGAAACCTTAAATGGCATAACGGTAATATTAACGTAACTGCTTCACTGAGTAGCATAGGACATGAAAGAAAGGTTGAGGGCATATGCTGCAGTGACAGTATTTCATCGGTAAGGCCTTGTGATCAATACTGAATACGCTTTTTACTGACGCCTCTAAAAGAACATTTGGCATCACGTTGATGAATGGAAAACGGCTAAAAGTGCGGAACATAAAGAGAGGAGAGAGCCAAAACGTGTCATCAAATTGGCTCCGTGAGTGACATTTTTCAGCGGGGCCTTGTGATACAAATTACACGGGGCTTCATCCCTGTACTGTCCAAACCCCTTATGCAAGAGTTAACCAGCATCTTCACTCTTTCATCCCTCACGCTGGTAAACTCTGGAACAATCTTCATTAATCTGTATTTCCTCCTGCCTACGATTTGAACTCTTTCAAGAGGAGGGTGTCTGGACATCTCTCTTTTTGGCCACTCCTTTGTACTCTATTCAGGAGCAGTAAGTAGCGGGCTTTTTTTTTTCATTATTGTTTTCTTTTCTTTCACGCCCTTGAACTCTTTCCTTTTCTGTAAAAAAAAACAACAACAATGACACACATAACACATCCCTGCCGTGTTCTGCCGCTGCAGGGAAAAAATAAAAAAACACAGAGGGAAAGAGGAAATCCGTGCCTAGTCGAAGCGTCCATGTAAGCGACTTTTTTTCGATAGTGTTTTCCTTATAGGAAACCAAAAAAAGTAAACTATGTCTCGCTTACAGGAAAATAAAATAAGAGAACTCTATTTTGGCCCTGTGTTGGGTTAGGGGTTCTGTCCTACACAAGCTCAAAGGGATAACGGGACGGAGATTAGCACCGCCGCCACGCGCAGCTCTAGCGTGTGCTCCCAGCTTTACTATACCTTTTATCTTGCTTATCTCCTTTCCTCCCCTCTTCTCTCCTCTCCTCCCCTCTTCTCTTCTCTTCTCTCTTCTCTTCTCTTCCTCTCTTCCTCTTCTCTCCTCTCTCTCTCCTCTCTTCTCCTCTCTCCTCCTCTCCCTCTCCCTCCTCTGTCAATGTCACCACCATAGCAGTCATCAGAGTCACTGTCACTTTGATTCACTCGCGGTCTACTTCCGCCCGGAGCAGAGGAACTGCTTGACGCGTCACGTGACATGCCAGATGTATTTCGAACAAAAGTGGAAAATGATCTGTGGCCTTCGGTAGGCTGCGCGTAGAGACGAATGAGTATGTGTACGGATGCCAGATGCCTCCACCATTCTTCTGAGTCAAGAACTGGCGGTATATTTGAAACGTAGGGAGCGTAGAGCGTGATGATTATATATACGATCCCCGTACGGGTGGGGCGTGTGGCAGCGCGTTTATATAAACGATCGCCGTAATGTAAGGGTTAAGAAAGTAATTGAAAGTAACAGAGAGGCAAACACAAATGGAACCTTGAACGGAGACTAGATGCATTTATGGACGGGAAGGAAATTTGGTGAGCAGCCCATCTTCAGGAGCTGCCTTGTGTAGCCCGTCTGGCCTTTTATGGTCTCCTTATGTCCTTAAAATCAAATTATATCCTGCTTTTGGGAAAGGAATGGGAAAAATATCTTGTTAATGGGAAAGTACGAGTCAGCCACATAGTCGACGATTCTATATGCACAAGGAAAAAATGCACGAAACAAAGAGACGAGCAAAAGTGCGTCGTGTTATAGCTTTTCTGCAAGTGTTGCAAATAAGACAAAAACATAAAGGGAGCCTACACGTGTTCTCGGCGGCTGCGTCCCCCGTGACTCCGCTGCATCCCGCGTGTCAGCTGCCTGGAGTGTGGAAAGGTCGTGTGTGTGTTTACTCTCAGACGCGCAGAGAACATTTCTTATTCTTGAGTAGGTTAGACTGCGATCGTCACCCGGTGGGGCTAACATTGAAGGAAACAAGGGAAAAGATAGGGATATAAAAGTCTGTGTAAGTTTTGTGTGTGGAAGAAAAATCTTTCTAATGAGAGAGTAAAAGTCAGCTAACTAATCCAGGAAACAAAGGAAAGGAAACAATGAAAACAAAAAACTGTGTTAGCAAAGTGTATGGGAGGAAAAAAAGGGCTAAAAGTAAAATAAACTGTATTTTTCTAATAGGAGAGTAAACGTCAGCAAACCAATCCAGGAAATATAGGAACTAATGATGGGACAGCAAATGAGGCAGCTCGAGGACAGAAGCATATGAAAGGAAAATGAGTGTTAATGTTTATGTTAATTTAGTTTTTAAAGATTAAGTTTAGTTAAGCTAGTTTAAGGTTCATGTAATATCAACATCCATATCTGCGTACCGACGTAAATAAACTTTATATATATATATATATATATATATATATATATATATATATATATATATATATATATATATATATATATATATATATATATATATATATATATATATACTGAATTAGTGTTATTATTATTTATTGTGTGTGTGTGTGTGTGTGTGTGTGTGTGTGTGTGTGTGTGTGTGTGTGTGTGTGTGTGTGTGTGTGTGTGTGTGAATCTATCTGTCGTGTCTGTTTCTCTGTCTTTCTGTGTGTGTGTGTGTGTGTGTGTGTGTGTGTGTGTGTGTGTGCATCTATCTGTCGTGTCTGTTTCTCTGTCTTTCTGTGTGTGTGTGTGTGTGTGTGTGTGTGTGTGTTTAGCCAGTCTCAAGGTCAACAAGTTAGAATCGCAACCGACCACTGCATTGTGTATTGTGGCGTGGCTGGCGTGAGGGCGCTGAAGTCTGCTCGTCGAAGTGCTGCCTGTTAACATTCCGCGGCTGCAAATCACTTGTGTTCGCCTGAGCCCCTTGCGAATCCCCGGCCGAGCCTCGCCGCAAGACCTTGTATCCCGGAGCGGCCGTGCGGGAGCGTCGGCCACCCTAATATCGGGGCGGAAATCTTTCCCGCATCTTGTTTCCGGGAAGCTAATCTGGCAAATGGATAAATGACTTCCGGCGTCGTTTAATTTTGGGCGCAGAGTGCGTGAGAAAGCAGCTCCACCAGGCACAGCGGAGGGTTAATATGTTTTGATCCAGCATTGATTGTGTGTCTGTCTTTACTAGAGCGACACATGGAGATAGAGATGAGGTGGGGAGGAGAATGTTGCTATATCTCAACACTCACCGCGTCCATGCTCAGGCTAATATATGTCTTGTTCTTGTATTGATTGTGTGTCTGTCTTTACTGGAGCAACACTAGAGCTAAACATGTGGTGGGAAGGTTAATGTTGCTATTTCTAAACTCTGTCTCATCGTCCATTATCTAAACTGGCCCAACGATTTGCTTTAATTAAAACGTTATTTCCTCCTCTCCTACACAGGGTCGAATTATAATACACTTCGCCGCCCAAGCACACATACTTGACAAGGCTTTCGTAGGGGTTTTGGGCATTTCCAGGGGTATGTAGTTTTATGACCCTGGTGGTAGGTTGACCCTTCCTCTGTACCGTGAACCTAAAATACCACTCACAAAAACAAGACTGATCTCCTTTTAGGCCTTTGGAAATAGTTGATGTGAAAGGCAGAAGCGTTAAACAATATCGACCATTGCCCCAACCATAGAAGAACAACGGATGTGTGATTTCAGTACCCTTCGACTAGCTACTGTTCTCGTCTCCTCTATCTCCTTTTACGCCACATGCATTCCCGTCGACATGCGAGTCTCATCTCTGTGTCCGTTCACATAAATTCCCCTCAACGTCAATTGCCTCAGCGTGGGTTGCTTCGTTCCTCAGTCACGCAACAACATCTCTCTTCCACAACTCTTCCCGGCCACACTTACTCTTAACTTCACCCTTTCATCTCATTTTCTCCTGTTAATATACATCTACTTAATTTCTCCAGTATTCCTCTTCTTTCTTTCATTTGTCCAGTATTCCTCTTAAAATGCTCCTTCTATCATTTTTCCAGTATTCCTTTTAAAATGCCCCTTCTGTCACCTTTTCAGTTTTATTCTTAAAATGCTCCTTCCTTCGATTTTCCAGTATTCCTCTTAAAATGTTCTCTTCGTTTTTCCAGTATTCCTCTTAAAATGCTCCCTCTTTCATTTTTCCAGTAATCTTAAAACTCTCCTTTTTTCGATTTTCCAGTATTCCTCTTAAAATGCTCCCTCTCGTTTTTTTCAGTTTTCCTCTTAAAATGCTCCTTCTTTCGTTTTTCCAGTATGCATACTCCATTTTTTTTTTTTGCAGTATTTTTTTTTTACAACAAAGGAGGCAGCTCAAGGGCACACAAAAAAGGAAACAATAATAAAAAAAAAGCCCGCTACTCGCTGCTCCTAAAAAGGAATCATAAGAGGTGGCCGAAAGAGAGGTCAATTTCGGGAGGAGAGGTGTCCTGATACCCTTCTCTTGAAAGAGTTAAGTCGTAGGCAGGAGGAAATACAGATGAAGGAAGATTGTTCCAGAGTTTACCAGCGTGAGGGATGAAAGAGTGAAGATGCTGGTTAACTCTTGCATAAGGGGTTTGGACAGTATAGGGATGAGCATGAGTAGAAAGTCGTGTGCAGCGGGGCCGCGGGAGGCGGGGAGACATGCAGTTAGCAAGTTCAGAAGAGCAGTCAGCGTGGAAATATCGATAGAAGATAGAAATAGAGGCAACATCGCGACGGATTTTAAAAGGTAGAAGACTATCAGTACGAGGAGGAGAGCTGATGAGACGAAGAGCCTTAGACTCCACTCTGTCCAGAAGAGCTGTGTGAGTGGAGACCCCCTACACGTGAGATGCATACTCCATACGAGGGCGGACAAGGCCCCTGTATATGGATAGCAACTGCGCGGGGGAGAAGAACTGGCGGAGACGATACAGAACGCCCAACCTCGAGGAAGCTGATTTAGCGAGAGAGGAGATGTGAAGTTTCCAGTTGAGATTTTGAGTTAAGGATAGACCGAGGATGTTTAATGTTGAAGATGGTGATAGCTGAGTGTTGTCGAAGAATAGGGGATAGGTGTTTGGAAGATTGTGTCGAGTGGATAGGTGGAGAAATTGAGTTTTTGAGGCATTGAAGGACATAAGGTTCCTTCTGCCCCAATCGGAAATGATAGCAAGGTCTGAGGTTAAGCGTTCTGCAGCCTCCAGTCTGGAGTCGTGTACTTCCTGTTGAGAGGGTCTTCTATTGAAAGAAGTTGAATAATGCAGAGTGGAGTCGTCGGCGTATGCGTGGATAGGACAGTTTGTTATGGAAAGAAGATCATTGATGAATAACAGGAAGAGAGTGGGTGATAGGACAGAGCCCTGTGGAACACCACTGTTGATAGGTTTAGGGGAAGAACAGTGACCGTCTAACACCGCAGAGATAGAACGGCCGGAAAGGAAACTGGAGATAAAGGAACAGAGAGAGGGATAGAATCCGAAAGAGGGCAGTTTAGAAAGCAAAGACTTGTGCCAGACTCTATCGAAGGCTTTCGATATGTCTAGCGCAACAGAGAAAGTTTCACCGAAACGGCTAAGAGAGGATGACCAGGAGTCAGTTAAGAGAGCAAGAAGATCGCCAGTAGAACGCCCCTTGCGGAACCCATACTGGCGATCAGATAGAAGGTTATAAGTGGAAAGGTGCTGTTAAATCTTCCGGTTAAGGATTGATTCAAAAGCTTTAGATAAACAGGAAAGTAAAGCTATAGGGCGGTAGTTTGAGGGATTGGAACGGTCACCCTTCTTAGGCACAGGCTGTACAAAGGCATACTTCCGGCAGGAAGGGAAGATAGATGTTAATAGGCAGAGACGAAAGAGTTTGACCAGGCAGGGTGTCAGCACGGAAGCATAGTTTTTAAGGACAATAGGAGGCACTCCATCAGGTCCATAAGCCTTCTGAGAATTGAGGCCAGAGAGGGCATAGAAAACATCATTAGGAAGAATCTTAATAACAGGCATAAAGGAGTCAGAGGGGGGATGAGTAGGAGGAATATGCCCAGAATCGTCCAAGGTGGAGTTCTGACAGAAATTTGAGCGAAAAGTTCAGCCTTAGAGACAGATGAGACGGCGGTGCTGCCGTCAGTGTTAAGGAGAGGAGGAAAAGAGGAAGAGGTGAAACTGGAGGAGATATTTTTGGCTAGATGCCAGAAGTCACGGGAAGAATTAGAAGAAGCAAGGTGTTGACATTTTCTATTGATATACCTCTTGTTCTATTGAGTATACCTCTTAAAATGCTCCTTCTTTCGTTTTTTTTTCAATGGTAATGCGCATGGACCCATTCAGTCACATTTTCATTTCATTTCGTTTTAGTATCAAAAAGATATACAAAAAAACTTCAGCACCGCTAAAACGCAACACTATAACACCTCTTCTCCCCGCTCAGTTTCTGCTTTTTAAAGCCACTCTTGCTTGAGAGAGAGAGAGAGAGAGAGAGAGAGAGAGAGAGAGAGAGAGAGAGAGAGAGAGAGAGAGAGAGAGAGAGAGAGAGAGAGAGAGAGAGAGAGAGAGTCATACTAAAAAAATATTAGCCTCATGCATCTCCAAACCGATTTCTTTTGCGGTGAGTGTATTTATAGATATACTTTTTATTTTTCACTTATTATCCTTACCTTTTATCCAGTTTCATGCTCCCTGTTACTTATATTAGGCTCCAGCTCTGAATAGCTATCTGTAATACATTATCAACTCACAAGTCCACGAAGAATTTATAGAGATAGTGGTATTTTTTTTAAGGATGTGAGGAAACCAGTGTTGTAGGTGGAATTCCTGAAGTAAGAGAGAAAAAGAGAGAGAGAGAGAGAGAGAGAGAGAGAGAGAGAGAGAGAGAGAGAGAGAGAGAGAGAGAGAGAGAATTATTTTTCTTAAGAAAAAAATAAGCTACTGCAAAATAATAGCCTACTTTTCTTAAGTGCATAATAATAACTTAGTATTCCTAAGTTTCATAAATGCAAAAGAATCGCTTAGTATTCTTAAATGCAAAGTAATAGCCTAGTATTCCTAAATGGAAAATAAGTTCAGTATTCCTAAATGAAAAAAAAATAGCCTAGATTCCTAAATGCAAAATAATAGCCTAGATTCCTAAATGCAAAATAGTAGCCTAGATTCCTAAATGCAAAATAATAGCCTAGATGCCTAAATGCAAAATAATAGCCTAAATTCCTAAATTAAGGTGACAAGATTTCTGAGACAAAATCCGGGGACATTTTCGGTTTAATGGGGACATTTCCGGGGACAGCAGTTGCCGGGGACAGGTCACTGAAAACGGGGACTGTCCCCGGAAACCGGGGACGTCTGGTCACCCTATCCTAGATGCAAAATAATAGCATAGTATTTCTAAATACAAAATAATAGTTTAGTATTCCCAAATGCATAATAGCCTACTACTTTCCTAAATGCAACATAATAGCCTAGTCTCCTAAATGTAAAATAATAGCTTTGTATTCATAAATGCAAAATGATTGCTTGGTGTTCCTGAATGCAAAATAATAGCCTAGTCTGCTGAAGTCATCCTCAAACTCTACTTAGCACTAGTTCGACCTCATCTCGATTATGCAGATCAGTTCTGGTCCCCCTATTATAGAATGGATATCAAGATGTTAGAATCTGTACAGAGGAGGATGACAAAGATGATTCAGTGGGTGAGAAACTTACCTTATGAAGACAGGATGAAGCAGTTAAATCTACACTCTCTAGAAAGGCGAAGGTTGCGAGGAGACTTAATCGAAATCTATAAATGGATGAAGGGCCTTAAGAAAGGGGATGTCAATAAAATTTTGAGAGTGAAAGAGCCAGGTAGGACGCGTAGCAATGGGTTTAAGTTAGAGAAATTCAGATACAACAAAGACATAGGCAAGAATTGGTTCACCAATAGAGTGGTGGACGAATGGAACAGGCTTGGAAGCCATGTTGTGGGTGCAGAAGATAAGACGAAGGAGGAGGAGCAGGAGGAGGAGGAGGAGGTTGAGGAGGAGGAGGACGCGGAGCAGAAGTAAGAAGAAGAGGAAATGGAGGAGCATAAAACGACAAAGGGACGGAAAAGGAGGAGAGAATAAGAGTAGCAATAAGTGGAGGGAGGGAGGGAGGGAGGGAAGCTTGCGTTTGAGTGCAGGAGGAAAGGTAGGCGGAAAGGAGAGGAGAGGAGAGGAGAGGAGAGGCAAGGGGCGGAGGCCTCGTCTAAGTAG
Organism: Eriocheir sinensis; assembly: GCF_024679095.1. NCBI lineage: Eukaryota > Metazoa > Arthropoda > Malacostraca > Decapoda > Varunidae > Eriocheir > Eriocheir sinensis. Next base: position 26,122 of record NW_026111596.1, read on the forward strand.
GAAGTTATGTCAGCGTAGGAGTGCGGAGGTTTCTCAAAAAGTCGTATTTCTAAGAGATTTTTTCCCCCTCTGTCGGTCATATTTACTCTCCTTCCTCTTCCTCTCGTTTCCTGTTCATTCTCCTTTGTCAGCTGTTGCGCACTTCAGCCAGAAACCTATTAAGGTGAAGGTGTATTGCCCGAATTACCGCTCCACAATATATCTACATAAACACAGCGTGTCACGAAACACGATAAATTAACCCAGGCAAGGAAAGGGTTTTGCCGGCGCCGGGGATCGAACCCGCGACAACGAGATGGGAAAGTCACTCTTTAACCAGTCGGCCAAAGAGGCACCCACTCACAAATTGAGTTATGGGAGGCTCGCCCATCAGGCAGGTCTGGCTCTACATAGGTGGGCGCTTACGTTATAGCTGCGCGTGGCTGCGGTGCTCATCTCCGATTCGTTGGTCATTTGAGTCTGTGTTGGTGGGTAAGAACCAGTCACTCCGGGACACGGGCCAATGTGAAATTCATGATTGCCACAGTTTACCTTCCCAAGGTTTCCCCGGGCACCCCTTCATCGACCAGCCCGCCTCATCGGAGTGGCTGCGTGTGCTGCTGACGCGTCCTTGTCGGCTGCTGAAACGTGTCGGAATCCAAAGCTGGGTGAAGCCACGACGACGGAAGTCACGCCGAACACTGCAAAGAAACGCGCGTCCCGCAGGAGAACGAAAAAATGGGTGAGCTGCACACCGACTGCCCGGACAGAGATTTGAACCCGGGCTCACGGAATAGTAGACAGGCCCGCTGACCACTAGACCACGGAGGCGCCTAAAAAATCCATTGCCAATATTCAATTTTCCCGCGTTGAAATTACACAATAATTACCGTCACTGTTTTCTTCTTTCTATGTGCCTCGGGTCTTTGTCAAGAACTCCTGTTCAGCTCACGTTTGGCAGCCATGGGTTGAGTGCCGCCAGGCTAACATGTGTATAATATGAGACTTATCACACGACGACATCGGGAATGAACCGCCGGCAACGTACACACCCAGACATAATCACGCTTGGAAACTTCATCAGCTCTAATGAAGTTTATATATTGCTAGTTGAATGTGACGTGTTTTCTCTTTCCTCATTACGACGTGCACGGTTATCTATTTTCCATTTAATAAAACGCATTTCTCAAAACTTAGAAAAAACTATTTTGTACCAAACTTTCTTCCTATTGAAACTTCCACCTTCCTTTCCTTCACGAGAAATATTTTCCCAGATAAACGCCGCGACCGTATCCACTCAAGGCTTGGGGCGAGGCGAGGCGGGACGTGCGTTTCTTTGCAGTGTTCGGCGTGACTTATGTCGTCATGGCTTCACCCAGTTTTGGATTCTGACACGATAAGGACGCGTCGGCAACACACGCAGCCACTCCGACGAGGCAGGCGGCGACAATAACAAATATGCGGGAAGGCAACACAAACAGAGAGAAAGAAGACCAAATAAAACACTCGCTCACTTCCTGGAACTTCAGATAGACACTCACACGACGGCCGTGATTAAAAGCATCAGAGTGAATATTAACAACGACAAGGCTCACCTGTACACACACACACACACACACACACACACACACACACACACACACGCACACACCTGTTGACTTGACAAATGTATCATTGATTAGCGTATCTTCAATATATCAATAATAATATACATGTCACATCTTAGGATTAATATAAATAATAATAATAGTCGTAGAAATTCATGGACAGGGATATTAGGTGGGGTTAGATACACGGGAGCTTAGGGTCAAAGGAGCTGCCTCGTACAGGCCTACCGGCCTCTTGCAGACTCCTGCGTTCTTATGTTCTTATGTTCTAGTAGTAGTAGTAGTAGTAGTAGTAGTAGTAGTAGTAGTAGTAATAGTAGCAGTAGTAGTAATAGTAGTAGTAAAGATGATGACAGAAAATAGTACAACCAAAAATAAACAAACAAAACAACACCACCAACAACAACAACGACCCCAAAGAAGGCGAAAAAACGACGACGACGATGGTGATGGAGGCAGCGGAGGAGGAGGAGGAGGAGGAGGAGAGGGAATTCCAAGCCCATCCCATAACCTGCACCTCCTCGGAAACTTGTTCAGAAATAAGCCGCCGCCACGTCATGTGCAGACCAAGAGCCCCGGAAGAGGTACTGGAGGAGGGTCACGGGAGGAGGAGGAGGAGGAGGAGGAGGAGGAGGAGGAGGGGACATAAGAGAAAGAAGATGGGGATGAGGGTGATGATAAATATGATGAAGAGGAGGAATAGAAGGAGGGGAATGAGAAGGACGAAGAGGAAAAGGAAGAGGAGGAGGAGGAGGAGGAAGAGGACTGGGAGAAGGAGGAGAAAGAGGACTAAAGGGGCTCTCACACATTCCCGGTCCCGGTCGCGACCGTCCCCGATGACTCCCGATAAGCCGATCGGGGTCTGACCGCCGACAAAATAGGCAATAATCCCCAGACCGGCGGCTTACCGCCGGTAAGCCGGCGGTTTACGGGCGGTAGACCGGCGACCATATACGATTTTCGAATTCTCCGACCGGCGACTGCAGCAGGTCAGTCGGCGGTAGACCGCCGGCCTACCGGCGGCAGACCTGCTGCACATCGACGAGCAAACATTTTCTTTGCATTTTCATATAATTACCTCCTCTCATCTTCATACCAAAATTCATTCGTGTGTATAAACTCTCTCTCTCTCCTATCTCTCTCTCCTTTTTCATCTCTCTCCCTTCCTTTTTTCCTCTCTCTCCTCCATCCCTCCCTCTCTTCCTCCCCTCTTTCTTCCTCATACCCTCCCAATCGTTCCTCCTTCCATCTCTCTCTCTCTCTCTCTCTCTCTCTCTCTCTCTCTCTCTCTCTCTATATATATATATATATATATTCTCTCTCTTTCACCCATTCCTCTTCCTCCTTTATCTCATCTCCCTCTCTCTCCCTCACTCCTACTTGTTCCTCTTCGTTTTCCTCCTTCCTCCCTCGCCAATCCCCCGGTCGGGCCTAGGTGTTCACTGCGGTCTACTGCCGGTCTATCACGGTCTGCCGCCAGTCTGCCGTGGGTTTCGGCGGCTGACCGCCGGTCGACCGGCGACATTTTTCCACACCGCCGGTCGACCGGGCGCATCGCCGATATCTTTGAAAATTTTAAAGTTGACCGGCGGTGGTCGGCTGCGTCTACGGTCCTCAGGGTCGACCGGCGGTCGACCGGCGGTCTGCCGCCGACAATCCCGATCTACAGCCTGTCGACCGGCGACCGGCTTATCGGAGTCATCGGGGACGGTCGCGACCTGGACCGGGAATGTGTGAGAGCCCTTAGAACGAGGAAGAGTATGAAGGCGATTAAGAGGAGGAAACATGGAAACATGGGGAGTGCAGGCAACAGAAAGCCTATTGGCTCATTACGAGGTGCGCTTTCGGTGTTAATCTATCGATAGCCGCGGGGCCTGGGGGCAAGTAAAGCTACCTCTCAATATTCACTCTTGACACCTTGGTGACGGTTGATTTCTATATTTGAGGAGTTGATAGTATTCACATTTACTGCTTCTGAAGGAAGATTGTTCCAGTGACGGATGACTCGGTTCGAAAAGAACTCCTTGATGTCTGTGTTGATAACTAGACAGATAATGGGTGGCGGTATTTCTAGTTCTTAGGTTGGTTTGTGGTTCAAAATTTGGGTAATGAACGTTGATAGAATTTTTCATATACTAGAGACTTGATCATATATCCTCGTAGAGCATCCTTTTCTCCAATGTAAGAGATTGAGTCGCTTTGAGTCGTTCCTCATTACCCAGTTGGTATAAGGTTGCTATCATCTTCATTGGCGCGTCGTTGAATCCATTCCAGTAAATCGATGTCCTTTCTGTAATGGAGACCAGAACTGTACTGCATACTCGAGGTGCGGTCCCACCATGGAATTATACAAAGGCTTTTTTTTTTTTTTTTTACAGCAAGGGGGAGACAGCTCAAAAGGCACAAAAGTAAACATTTCTTAGGTTGGTTTGTAGTTCAAAGAATTGGGAGTAATCGACGTTATTAATTTTTTTCATATACTTGAAGACTTGAATCATATCCCCTCGTAGGCGTCTTTTCTCCAATGTAAAGAGATTGAGTCGCTTGAGTCGTTCCTCGTACGGTTGAGCCCTTAAGGTTGCTATCATCTTCGTGGCGCGTCGTTGAATCCTTTCCAGTAAATCGATGTCCTTTCTGTAATTAGGAGACCAGAGCTGTACTGCAAACTCGAGGTGCGGTCTTACCATGGAATTATACAAGGCTAGCATCACGTCTGGCGTTTTACACTCGAAGTTCCTCGCTATGAACCCGAGCATAGTGTTGGCTTTGTTGCAGGCTTTTTTACAGTGATTCGCATGTTTCAGGTCACTGCTGATAGTGACTCCAAGATCCTTTTCCTCCTGCATCGCTTGCAGAGGTTTCCCATTCATAATGAATGTGTGGTTACTATTTCTGGACCCAATGTCCATGACTTTACATTTGTCAACATTAAAGGACATTTGCCATTTTTCCGACCATTCGATAATGTGATTGAAGTCTTTCTGAATGATTTCGCAGTCGGTCTTTGTGAGGGCCTTTCCACCCACCTTGGTGTCATCAGCAAATTTCGATATTGTTGATTTTAATCTGATTCGAGGTCGTTCATATATATGATGAAGAGAATGGGTCCCAGCACTGACCCTTGAGGCACTCCACTAGTGACTGGAAGCCAATCGGAAGGCTGTCCGTTTAGTATTACTCGTTGTTATCTAGCGGTGAGCCAATCTCTTATCCACGCGATCAGATTGGCTCCAATGCCCGCCGAGTGCAGTTTCTTAAGGAGTCGCTCGTGCGGTACCTTGTTAAAGGCTTTCTGAAAGTCTAGGTATATAACATCACAGGGGATGTGGGCATCCCAGTTCTTTTATATACCTTGGAAGAAGTCTAATAAATTCGTTAGGCAGGGGCGCTTATTTCTGAAGCCATGCTGGATGTCGTAGATTACATATTGTCTTCTAGAAATTTGACAAGTTTGTCTCTAATAATCTTTTCGAGTATTTTTCCTGCCACTGATGTCAAACTTATGGGCCTGTAGTTTATTTCAACGCTTTTGTCTCCTTTTTTGAAAATCGGTGTTACGTTCGCCATCTTCCAGTCTTCCGGGACCTTGTTCAGTTGAACAGACTGGTTGAATATGTTAGTGAGTGGTTGAGGTATTTGTTGTTTAAGCTCTTTTAATAACCGCGGGGACAAACCGTCGGGTCCCGTTGACTTGTTCGTGTCGAGTTTGTCCAAATACTTTTTCACTTCTTGAGTCAATTTTCAGGGGCGTGATTTCCCTCGGCGGGTCAGGGCTCTCGGGAATGGGAAGTTACTGTTGAGGATTCTGGCCATCTGTTTACTGTCCTGAGTTACAGATCCAGTCTCATCTGTCAGGGGACCAATATTAGATTTTACTTTCTTTTTTCGATCTGATGTATGTGAAGAATTTTTTTGAGTTTGTTTTGACGTCACGCGCTATTTGTTTTTCGTAGTTGCGTTTACTACTCCGAATAAGGGTGCGACAAGCTCTGAGGCTGTTGTGGTACTGAGTACGGGCTTCGGCCGTGTCATTTTCATTCATCAGGTTATAAAAAATTTTTTTTTAATTTTACCGCCCTTTTTATTTCTGTTGTTATCCACGTTGGATCTACGGCACCATTTACTCGCCTGGGTTTCGTCGGCACTGTAGCCTTTTCTACTCCCAAAAGCTTATCTTTGAAGTTGTTCCACACGTTGTCGATTGTATTGTCGGTTAGGTGAAGTTGGTCCCAGGTCGCAGAGGGAAGCAGCTCACGGGCTAGGTTGAAATTTGCTTTTTTGTAGTCTGGTATCACTGAGTCTACGAGTTTGTGACTTATGTTGACATTGAAACGGATTAGGTGGTGATCGCAACCGTTAATTTTTTCACCAACTTCACAGTCGCGAATGAGGTCGGGGTCGCTTACTAATACCAGATCCAGCAGATTATTTTCTCTTGTCGGTTGAGTTACAACTTGAATGAGGAACAAATCCTCCACCATTTCTATAAGCCTGTTACCCTCTTGATCTCCAGTCATCAGTCCCCAGTCAATGTTAGGACAATTAAAGTCCCCAATTATTATTGATTTTTTGCTTTATGTTAAAGAGTGAAGCTCTTCGTACAGGGCAGTGTCGTCGGCTGCCTGTTGTTTTGGAGGCCTGTATTCGGTCGCAAGTGTTAGTTTCTTATTATTCGCGGTTATTTCCACATAAACGGAGTCGTAATTCTATGCGTCCTGTTTGTCTATTTTTATGGCAGGGAGCGTACTTTTTACGAAGCAAATTACTCCTCCTCCTTTCTTGTGCAATCGATTTTTTGGAAGCTTTCGTACCCGGGAAATGACAGTTCAGATACTAGATGTGCAGAGTTGGCCCAAGTCTCTGGAGGAGGAGGAGGAGGAGGAGGAAGAATCTTGGTAAAAGTTGACAAAAAAATGATCGCGATAAAACTCCTCCAACAAATAAAAAAAACTTATTTAGGTGTGTATTAGCCTATTAGTACGTCCTTTTCCATTTAGTACGCAAGCAAGGAGGAAAACACTCACACACACACATACACACACACACACACACCTTAAAGAAATATATATAAAACAAGACCTGAACATTGTGAAAAGAAAAACCCGTACATGATATAATTTCTGCGAGGGTCGAGAGACGAAAAAAAGAAACACAATATAGGACGAGGGGAAGGAAGGAAAGAAAGAGTGAAATAGAATAACCGATAAAGAGGAGAGAGAAAGGAATGGAAGAAACGAAAACGGCGAAGGAGGCGGAGAAGGGAGAAGAAAATGAGACAGAGAGAGAGAATGAAATACTTGATAAAGGTGAGCGAAAGGAGAGAGAAGGAAAACTGTGCGTGAAATAATGAACAGGAGAGAGAGATTTACATAGATTTACATAGAAAATCAGACCACACAGACCCCCATGGTCCAGACTTGGTGGTCTGTCCTTAAACCTAAGTGATTTTACATTAATCAGAAGACTCCAAAACGTTGCATTTCTACTCTAGTTGATATTAAGTTGAAGGAAGTGACGGTCGAGCTTATTTTTGAAGGAGTCAATCGTGTTACACTGGACCACTGATGGTGGAAGCTTATTCCACTCTCGCACTACAACGTTGGTGAAGAAAAATTTGATGCAGTCTGAGTTTACTTGTCTACATCTGAGTTTTACGCCATTGTTCCTCGTGCGCAAAGTGTCATCGATCATAAACAATGTTGATCTGTCTACATTCGTGAAACCATTAAGTATTTTAAAACATTCGATCAGTTTTCCTCGGAGGCGACGTTTCTCAAGAGAGAACATGTTAAGGGTAGAAAGCCTTTCTTCGTAGGATTTGTTGCGCAAGGAAGGGATCATTTTCGTTGCCCGACGCTGAACACCTTCTAATTTAGCAATATCCTTTGCATGGTGGGGGGACCAGAACTGTACCGCATATTCCAAGTGGGGTCTGACTAAACTGTTGTAGAGCGGGAGTATTACATCTTTATTCTTGAATACAAAGTTTCTTTTAATGAAGCCCAACATTCTGTTCGCTTTATTTGCTGCATCGATGCATTGCTGTGAGAATTTGAGGTTTGACGCGATTTTGACCCCCAAGTCTTTGACACACTGAACGCTTTTGAGTTTAACGCCGCGCATTTCGTATTCGAACTTCTTATTCCTCGTTCCAACTTGAAGGACCTGGCACTTGTCTACGTTAAAGGGCATCTCCCATCTATCCGACCAAGCTGAAATTTTGTGCAAATCCTCTTGGAGGTTTTGCCTGTCTTCGTCAGTGAGAACCGAGTTACCAATCTTTGTGTCGTCTGCAAATTTACTAATGCGGTTATTGAGTCCAACATCCACGTCGTTGATGTAAATAATGAAGAGCATTGGGCCAAGGACCGAGCCCTGAGGGACGCCACTAGTGACAGGCGCCCACTCTGAGTTAAATCCGTCAATCACTACTCTTTGTTGTCTGTTGCTCAACCAATTCGCGATCCATTGGTTTACTTGACCGTCAATACCTATTTGCTTTAATTTGTAAAGTAATTTATGATGCGGGACTTTATCAAACGCTTTCTGGAATTCAAGATAGACTACGTCCAGTGATTTGGTTACGTCATAAACAGTGAAGAGGTCGTTATAAAAAGGTTAATAGGTTTGATAGGCAGGATCTTTTGTTTCGGAAGCCATGTTGTGAGTCCCCAATCAATGAGTGGCTTTCAAGGTAACTCACAATTTTGTCTCTAATTATGCCCTCAAGTAGCTTACCTACAACCGAAGTTAGACTAATGGGCCTGTAATTACCTGGTACTTTTTTGTCTCCTTTCTTGAAAATCGGTGTCACGTTAGCCTTTTTCCAATCTGAAGGGACGATGCCTTGTCGCAAGGACATATTGAATACGGTTGTGAGGGAGGAGAGTATTTCGCTCTTTGTTTCTTTCAGCAGAGTTGGATATACTTTGTCAGGTCCAGGACTTTTATTTGTTTTAAGTGAATGGAGAGCTCTAAGGTCTTCATCGGTTGTTATTTCAAAATTAGGCAATGCATGCTCGAAATTTACAATAGTACTGGTGTTGGTGGTAGCGAGAGGAAGACTGTTAGTATTAAACACCGCGGAAAAGTAATTGTTTAAGAGGTTTGCAATGTGTTGGCTGTCAGTCACTAGTGCACCGTCGCTGTTTGTTAAAGGTCCAATACCACTTTTGATCGCCTCTCTGTTGTTTATGTAACTGAAGAAAGATTTTGGATTATTTTTACAGTTGGCTGCAATATTTTCTTCATATCTACGCTTTGCCTGACCTACTAGTCTTTTTACTCGTCGCCTGGCATCATTATAAAGTCTAATGTTTTCGGGCGTGCTTTGTTCTTTCTTTAACCTGTAAAACAATTTTCTCTCATTGACTGATTGTTTAATTTCGCTATTAAACCACGGTGGGCTTTTATTAGTGTTAATTCGCTTCTCGCACAAGGGGACGAATGTGTTCTGGTGAGTGAGTAAGTGATTTTTAAGGCTTAGCCAGGCTTCCTCTACGTTGCCGTCATCTGATAGTTGTATTTCTGTTAGTTTTTGTCGGATTTCTACGAAGTTAGCTCTTTTGAAATTGGGCACCTTTACTTTATTTTCAGTCACTGATGATTGAGCTTTAATGTCGACGCGCACTAATTTATGATCGCAAGAACCGAGGTGTTCTCCTACCGTGACACTACTGACTAGGTTATCTTGGGTCGTTATAACAAGGTCGAGTATATTATTTTGTCGAGTTGGCTCAGAAACCATTTGGCTTAGATAATTTTCTTCTAGAAATTCGATCATTCTATGTGACTCGCCTTCTGTACCTGACAGTGTCGCCCAGTCGATATGGGGGAGGTTAAAGTCTCCTAATATCAGTGAGTCGCTGTTATTAAGTGACTGCCTTAAGACGCTGTACATTTCAAGGTCGTCATCGAGTGATTGCCCGGGAGGTCTGTAGGTGACAGATATATTTAAATTGACTTTTGCAATGTTTACTCGCACGCACAAATGTTCTACGTTACTATTTCCCGGTGTTTTGTCAGTGGGTTGCAAATAGCTTTTGACATAAAGGGCGACGCCACCGCCTCTACGGTTTACACGATCTTTGTTGAAGAGTCTGTAGCCATCTATGTTGTATTCGGAACTTAAATCAATATTTGTGGTGTCGATAAATGTTTCGGTTATAGCAATTATGTCAAAATTTTCTGTTAAAGCAAGACATCTCAGTTCATCAAATTTGTTTCTTAGGCTACGCGCATTGAAACTAAGGATTTTTAAGTTATCTAGAGGCTTGGTAATAGAGGTGGTAGTACTTGCGGGATCACGGTTACGGGTTTGTTGCGATGCAAAGAGAGAGAGAGAGAGAGAGAGAGAGAGAGAGAGAGAGAGAGAGAAAGGGCAGAAGAGGAATGATAATGGAAAGATACTAAGGAGGAGAGGAGGGCGGTATAAGAGGAGGGACGGAGCGAGGGTCTAAGGGTGAATCCACGTGGCTGAACAGATAATGAGACGCGGGGGAGCGGCGGAGGCTCGGCCGAGGGAGCGAGAATAAGGTGAAAGGTACGGGCGGGATAAGGGGGCGGCGCAGGAGTTACCCCGTTTAAAAATGCCAGGGACCACTTTCTTAAACGCATCGTCGCTCATACGCTCACATGTAACTGGGCTTTCGTGGGGGGTTGCTGCATTTCCAGGGGTAGTTGTATGTCCTTGGTGGTAGTTTGACCTTTTTTCTGTACCATGAACCTCAAAAACACTCACTAGAGCCCGACTGGTCTTCTTTTCGACCTTTAGATATAGTTGATGTGAGAGGAGGAAACGTCCAAGCTCTCACATTTGACAAGGCTTTCGTAGTTTTGGGCGTTTCCAAGGGTAGTTTTGTTCCTGGTGGTAGTCTGACCCTTCGTCTGTACCATGAACCTGAGAAAACACTCATTAGAACCCGACTGACCTTCTTTTCGGCCTCCTAATGGGTTGTTTGGGTCATATTCTTAAACATTTCGGCGCCCAAGCTCACATATTTGACTAGACCTTCATGGGAGTTTTGGTTATTTCCAGAGGTAGTTTTATGTCCGTGGTGGTAGTGTGACTCTTCTGAATCATGAACGTAAAAAACACATTCATTAGAACCCGATTAATCTCCTTTTCGGCCTTTGGAAATAATTGACGTGAGAGGTGGAAATGTTTGAGAATATCGACCCGGGGCTGTAGAGCTAGAAACAAAGTAATAAGAAAAGGAATCACTTCAAGACGCCTTCCCCCGCAAACTGGAGGAGGCAGCAGCAGCAGCGGGAGAGGAAAGCATTTATGAAATTATTTTGTGGGAGAGAATCAGTCGTGACGGGATTACTGAGTCGGGAGAAAAGGGTGAAGGAGGAGAGGCGGAGGAGGAGGGAGAGGGAGAGAGAATATGAAAAAAAATAAAGATATGAGAGAGAGAGAGAGAGAGAGAAAATGAAAAAAAGAGAAACGAAAAAGTTCTCATTAATTAAAAAAAAAACAATCCGGTGTGTGTGTGTGTGTGTGTGTGTGTGTGTGTGTGTGTGTGTGTGTGTGTGTGTGTGTGTGTGTGTGTGTGTGTGTGTGTGAGCGCGCGCCAAAGACCTCTCTGCGTGCAACCGTCCAGCTGAAATTTCACCCCCGGGGATCTCGTCACTCGCTTGGAAGGAGTGATTCCCTTAGGTGCGCGGGGCCGGCAGGTGGGCGAGGCAACGACCCTCCCACGGCTCGCCTCCCACTGACGGTGCCTGCGGTGGTGCGGTGGTGGCGCAGTGGGTGTGCTAAGATGTATTCTTTTATAGTAAAGGAATCAGCTCAAAGGCAACAACAAATGAAAACAAAAAAGTCCGCTCATTACGGCTCCTATAAAAAAAAGTAGTGGAGCCAAAGGAGAGGACGGCAAGAAAAAGAATGGAGAATGAGTTTGAAGAGAAGCATGGGCGGAGAGCAAGTTATAAAGACGTGTAGGGATGGTAAAAGAGTGGGTATGAGTGTGTAGGGGCGGGGAGGAAAGGGAATCAAAGGGGTGGAAACATATGGGAAGGTGAGGCCAGTTTCGGGTGGCGAGGTGTCTTGATACTCCCCTCGTGAAAGAAGTCAAGTCGCGGGCAAGAGGAAATACAGACGAAGGCAGGCTGTTACAAAGTCTGCCAATGAAATAGATGAAAAAATGAAGATGCCGTTCACCTTTTGCATTAGGGGTTAAGGGGGATACAGCTGCCCAAGGAAGTTAGTAAGTTTTCTGTACTAGATGCGAGGAAATAACGACATTCTCAAGCTACATTTCAGTTATTTTATCGGGTGAAAAATCAGGTGAAGAAGTAATCTTGTTTTGTTTACATTCTATGGATAAGTTATTAGCTTCTGTAAACACACACACACACACACACACACACACACACAAACATACACACACACACACACACACACACACACACACACACACACACACACACACACACACACACACACACACACACACACACACACACACACACACACACACACACACACACACACACACACACACACACACACACACGCACAACAGGAGGAACTTCACACAGCATGCAGGTATCTCAGTGAATATATATATATATACATATATATATATATATATATATATATATATATATATATATATATATATATATATATATATATATATATATATATATATATATATATATATATATATATATATATATATATATATATATATATATATATATATATATATATATATATATATATATATATATATATATATATATATATATATATATATATATATATATATATATATATATATATATATATATATATATATATATATATATATATATATATATATATATATATATATATGTATAATATTGTGTGTGTGTGTGTGTGTGTGTGTGTGTGTGTGTGTGTGTGTGTGTGTGTGTGTGTGTGTGTGTGAGAGAAAAAGAGAGAGAGAGATTTACATAGATTACATAGAAAATCAGACACAGACCCCATGGTCCAGACTTGGTGGTCTGTCCTTAAACCTAAGTGATTTTACATTAATCAGAAGACTCCAAAACGTTGCATTTCTACTCTAGTTGAAGGAAGTGACGGTCGAGCTTATTTTTGAAGGAGTCAATCGTGTTACACTGGACCACTGATGATGGGAGCTTATTCCATTCTCGCACTACAACGTTGGTGAAGAAAAATTTGGTGCAGTCTGAATTTACTTGTCTACATCTGAGTTTTACGCCATTGTTCCTCGTGCGCAAAGTGTCATCGATCATAAACAATGTTGATCTGTCTACATTCGTGAAACCATTAAGTATTTTAAAACATTCGATCAGTTTTCCTCGAGGCGACGTTTCTCAAGAGAACATGTTAAGGGTAGAAAGCCTTTCTTCGTAGGATTTGTTGCGCAAGTAAGGGATAATTTTCGATTACCGACGCTGAAAACCTTATAATTTAGCAATATCCTTTTAATTGTGGGGAGACAAAAACTGTAACGCATATTCCAAGTGGGGTCTGACTAAACTGTTGTAGAGCAGGAGTATTACATCTTTATTCTTAAATAAAAGTTTCTTTTAATGAAGCCCAACATTCTGTTCGCTTTATTTGCTGCATCGATGCATTGCTGTGAGAATTTGAGGTTTGACGCGATTTTGACCCCCAAGTCCTTGACGCATTGAACGCTTTTGAGTTTAACGCCGCGCATTTCGTAATCAAACTTTTATTCCTCGTTCCAACTTGAAGGACCTGGCACTTGTCTACGTTAAAGGGCATCTCCCATCTATCCGACCAAGCTGAAATTTTGTGCAAATCCTCTTGGAGGCTTTGCCTGTCTTCGTCAGTGAGAACCGAGTTACCAATCTTTGTGTCGTCTGCAAATTTACTAATGCGGTTATTGAGTCCAACATCCACGTCGTTGATGTAAATAATGAAGAGCACTGGGCCAGAACCGAGCCCTGAGGACGCCACTAGTGACAGGCGCCCACTCTGAGTTAAATCCGTCAATCACTACTCTTTGTTGTCTGTTGCTCAACCAATTCGCGATCCATTGGTTTACCTGACCGTCAATACCTATTTGTTTTAATTTGTAAAGTAATTTATGATGCGGGACTTTATCAAACGCTTTCTGGAAATCAAGATAGACTACGTCCAGTGATTTGGTTACGTCATAAACAGTGAAGAGGTCGTTATAAAGGTTAATAGATTTGATAGGCAGGATCTTTTGTTTCGGAAGCCATGTTGTGAGTCCCCAATTAATGAGTGGCTTTCAAGGTAACTCACAATTTTGTCTCTAATTATGCCCTCAAGTAGCTTACCTACAACCGAAGTTAGACTAATGGGCCTGTAATTACCTGGTACTTTTTGTCTCCTTTCTTAAAATCGGTGTCACGTTAGCCTTTTTCCAATCTGAAGGACAATGCCTTGTCGCAAGGACATATTGAATACGGTTGTGAGGAGGAGAGTATTTCGCTCTTTGTTTCTTTCAGCAGAGTTGGATATACTTTATCAGGTCCAGGACTTTTATTTGTTTTAAGTGATTTGAGGGCTTTAAGGACTTCATCGGGTTTTATTTCAAAGTTAGACAATGCATGCTCAGGATTTACATTAGTACTGGTGTTGGTGGTGGTGGTGGGAGGACTGTTGTTATTAAACACCGAGGAAAAGTAATTATTTAATAGGTTTGCAACGTGTTGGCTGTCAGTCACTAGTGCACCGTCGCTGTTTATTAAAGGTCCAATTCCACTTCTGATCGCCTTTCTGTTGTTTATGTAACTGAAGAAGGATTTCGGATTATTTTTACAGTTGGCTGCAATATTTTCTTCATATCTACGCTTTGCCTGATGCACGAATCTTTTTACTCGTCGCCTTGCATCATTGTAAAGTCTAATGTTTTCGGGCGTGCTTTGGTCTTTCTTTAACCTGTAAGACAATTTTCTCTCCTTGACTGAGTGTTTAATTTCGCTATTAAACCAAGGTGGACTTTTATTAGTGTTAATTCGCTTCTCGCACAAGGGGACAAATGTGTCCTGCTGAGTGAGTAAGTGATTTTTAAAGTTTAGCCAGGCGTCCTCTGCATTGCCGTCATCTGATAGTTGCATATCTATTAGTTTTCGTCGGATTTCTACGAAGTTGGCTCTTTTGAAATTGGGCACCTTAACTTTATTTTCAGTCACCGATGTTTGAGCTCTAATGTCAACGCGCACTACTATGGGTTTCACTGGCCGTGTTACACTGTTTTTCGCAAATAATTCCTAAACAAATTGTCGGATCAGTATGGTATTTCAACACCAAGCCTTTTACACCCCTACATAATTTATGGCCCACATAGCATATTGCTATATGTGTTTACGAAGGAGTTTACTCCTGTATATTAAGCCGAAGCCAGGCATGGTCACTAAGGTCGTATGCACATTCGAACGAATGTGGGGTACTCGTCTAGCCCCGCCTACACCCCTACCAACCCCCAGACTATTCCCTCCCTACCCTTATACCTCACCCACCCCCTCCCCGTCTCCCTTAACCCCTTTATCACCGTCCCGCACACGTGTACGTGATAGGGAGGTATGGTACTACATACCATCATGTACATTGGTACGGAATACATTCGGAGTAAATATTAGAATGGTTTTGCTACCTTGTTTGGCGTCTGGGGCGGTGATAGTAGTTACTAAGATGCTCTACTAAAAAAGTAGTGGGCTCCGCCTACTCTGATAGCATGAAATCAGTGAGTGATACGTCATGTCACGCCACGACAGCGATGATGAAAGCGAGGAGGATGATGATGTGTTCCTGGACAGTGACTGCGATTAAATCGTGTACTATCATGTTTGCCTATTTTTATTCCTACAATGCATACTCGTATATCGATCATAATACTTTCATTTCATAAAAATAATACAATGTATAACATACAGTAACTTCATAATATCCCACAGCATATTTTGTATATTTATTGCCTCAAATGTACTTGATAAAGCTACAACGCCATTATTACCATTAGGCATCAATAAACAAAGATGCAGTGATGCAGAAGAACAATTGTGCAATTTATATGGAACCCTGTGGTTATGAACGACACAAGTCAACAAAATAATATAATGTCAACTTGACCATGTTGTGATAAATACACTATGTTCTAAAGAAGAACAAGTTATTACAAGAAAGTCAAGGCCACAGGTAATACAAATAGAGCGTGTTCATTCGGCTGGCCATAGGACCTACGTACAGCACATTTGCCTCATACTACATTTGCGTAAACATGATGTTATACAGTAATGAACAACGTGATATACGTTTTGCCTCCATGAAAGCTTGCAGTACTCCCACGTTACATGTTAAGTAATATTGAAAGCTGCACACACTGCATTACTTAGATGCATACCTATATGACATATGTAGCTATAAGTACAGTACATAAAGTAAACGGTATAACATAATGGAAGAGGCAGGAAATTGAGTAATGAGGGGAGGGGAGAGTAAGGAGGAGACGGGGAGGGATACGAAAGGAGGATGGAGGGGGGAAATATGGGAGGGTGGTGGGGGTGTTTGGGGGGTGGGGACGCGTCCTCTGAAAGTGTAGACGTGACCTCCTGGCTTCGGCTTAATATACAAGAGTAAACTCCTTCGTAAACGCATATAGCAATATGATATGTGGGCCATAAATTATGTAGGGGTGTAAAAGGCTTGGTGTTGAAATACCATACTGATCCGACAATTTGTTTAGGAATTATTTGCGAAAAACAGTGTAACACGGCCAGTGAAACCCATAGTAGTTTATGATCGCAGGAACCGAGGTGTTCTCCTACCGTGACATTACTGACTAGGTTATCTTGGGTCGCTATAACAAGGTCAAGTATGTTATTTTGTCGAGTTGGTTCAGAAACCATTTGGCTTAGATAATTTTCCTCTAGAAATTCGATCATTCTATGGGACTCACCTTCTGTACCCGACAGTGTCGCCCAGTCGATATGGGGGAGGTTAAAGTCTCCTAGTATCAGTGAGTCGCTGTTATTAAGTGACTGCCTTAAGACGCTGTACATTTCAAGATCGCCATCAAGTGATTGCCCCGGAGGCCTGTAAGTGACAGATATATTTAAATTGACTTTTGCAATGTTTACTCGCACGCACAAATGTTCAACGTTACTGTTTCTTGGTGTTTTGTCAGTAGGTTGCAAGTAGCTTTTGACAAAAAGGGCGACACCACCCCCTCTACGGTTTACACGATCATTGTTGAAGAATATGTAGCCATCTATGTTATATTCGGAACTTAAATCAATATTAGTGGTGTCGATAAATGTTTCGGTTATAGCAATTACGTCAAAGTTTTCTGTCAGAGCAAGACATCGCAGTTCATCAAATTTGTTTCTTAGGCTACGCGCATTGAAACTAAGGACTCTTAGGTTATCTTGAAGCTTGGTAATAGAGGTACTGGAGGGTTCAATGTTACGAGTCTGTTGCGGTGTGAGGTGTCTATTTACACGGGCGGGATGGAAGGACGTGGCTGAGTCGTAAACGTGGCTGAGAGAGAGAGAGAGAGAGAGAGAGAGAGAGAGAGAGAGAGAGAGAGAGAGAGAGAGAGAGAGAGAGAGAGAGAGAGAGAGAGAGATTTACATAGATTACATAGAAAATCAGACCACACAGACCCCATGGTCCAGACTTGGTGGTCTGTCCTTAAACCTAAGTGATTTTACATTAATCAGAAGACTCCAAAACGTTGCATTTCTACTCTAGTTGATATTAAGTTGAAGGAAGTGACGGTCGAGCTTATTTTTGAAGGAGTCAATCGTGTTACACTGGACCACTGACGGTGGAAGCTTATTCCATTCTCGCACTACAACGTTGGTGAAGAAAAATTTGGTGCAGTCTGAATTTACTTGTCTACATCTGAGTTTTACGCCATTGTTCCTCGTGCGCAAAGTGTCATCGATCATAAACAATGTTGATCTGTCTACATTCGTGAAACCATTAAGTATTTTAAAACATTCGATCAGTTTTCCTCGGAGGCGACGTTTCTCAAGAGAGAACATGTTAAGGGTAGAAAGCCTTTCTTCGTAGGATTTGTTGCGCAAGGAAGGGATCATTTTCGTTGCCCGACGCTGAACACCTTCTAATTTAGCAATATCCTTTGCATGGTGGGGAGACCAAAACTGTACCGCATATTCCAAGTGGGGTCTGACTAAACTGTTGTAGAGCGGTAGTCTTACATCTTTATTCTTGAATACAAAGTTTCTTTTAATGAAGCCCAACCTTCTGTTCGCTTTATTTGCTGCATCGATGCATTGCTGTGAGAATTTGAGGTTTGACGCGATTTTGACCCCCAAGTCTTTGACGCATTGAACGCTTTTGAGTTTAACGCCGCGCATTTCGTATTCGAACTTCTTATTCCTCGTTCCAACTTGAAGGAAGGAGAGAGAGAGAGAACGTGTGTGTGTGTATGTGTGTGTGTGTGTGTGTGTGTGTGTGTGTGTGTGTGTGTGTGAGTGATCCATTACCTTTCGTGTCCAACAAATAAAAAGTGCGGAAAAAAGAATTATTCAAACACTTCAAACTACAAAATATCGTCAGCAAAATACACGCGGATACTTCAAACGGAGCATCCCTTCCCTGCACTATTGAACCACGATCACCACGCGCTCATCATTTACTCTGTTTAATCTTTCCTCTCCCTTCCGCGACCCTTCATTTTTATATTTTATCCCCTAATTAACTTTCCCTCCTCTGTCTCGCTGCTTAAAGACACAAAGTCGCGCATGATAACAAGTTCCAGCGAGAGTGAAAGGTGGGTGAAGAGATGGATGAGAGGGTAAGTTAGAGTGGGTGAAAGGTGGGTGAGGTTAGGTGGAGAGATGGGTGAGAGGGTAAGTGAGAGAGAGTGAAGGCATGGGAGAAAGAATGGGTGAGCCTGGTGAAAGGGTTTGTGAGTGGTGGGTAAGGGAGTGGATGAACAGAGGGGTGGGTGAAGGGTGGGTGATGGGTTGGATGAAGGCTGGGTGAAAGGTGGGTGAGGGGTGGAAGATGGGTGAGAGGGGATAGTGAAGAGGTGGGTGAAGGCTGGGTGAAGGGTAAAGAGGGGGGTGAAAGGGTGGAAGGGTGGGTGAAGAGGTGGGTGAGGGAGTGGATGAGGTATGGGTGAAGTGTAGGTGGATGAGTTTTTTTTGTTTCATTATTTTTCTTATTATTTTTCACCCTTTCATTATTTTTTTGCCTTCCTATCTTCCTATATTTATCTTTTTCTTATTTTCTTATTTTTATTTACTTATTCTCATTATTTTTCTTCTGTAATCTCCTTTTCTCCTCTGCTTTCGCGGTGTGAGGCGTTCTGTGCTTCTGTGTAACTGCTGCTGTACTGGAGGACTACAAAATAAGGAGGATTACCCTGCCTTCTACTACAGACAGCTAAGTGTTCTGATTTAGTATTTACTTAGTTAGATAGTGATCCACAGTTACTCCTAGGACAAGTGTATTAAGCTTCCCACATCTACACTAAATTCAACATTCTTTCACGCCAACCCAGTGCTACACGGTTTTATATTGCTTTTGTGTTTTTATATTGCTTTTGTGTTTTCTTCTCCTTCTATTATTAGGATACTTTACTGTGCTGTGATAATAGGACTACGTGAATCAGGCGCGCCAAGCTACGTTAATTTCTAAGTCCACACAAAACACTAGATAATCCACTTTCCGCGCAAACCTAGTGAACACAGTTATTATCTTCTTTACATAAGTGATTTCTCAGTATATTAATATTGGCCTATGTTTTGTCTTGGTGGGTAGAAATAACCGCGCCTTTTTACCCGAGACACACCCTTTTCCCCGGGGAATTGACCTGACTGCGACCTCACAGCAGCTGTGGTTTGTTTTCCTAGATACACATTTTTGACCTGACGACCTCACCGCAGCTGTTGGTTTGTTTTCCTAGATACACATTTTTGACCTGACGACCTCACAGCAGCTGTTGGTTTGTTTTCCTAGATACACATTTTTGACCTGACGACCTCACCGCAGCTGCGTACTTTGTTATCGTCTTAACGCGCCTAATTGTTTCCGTCTTGCCTCGCCCATATCTTCACCATGACGTCCCTCAAGCGTTGTTCTGGGTGTGGCCTTCGCATGGCCAAGCAGTACTTTCTTTCCAAGGACGTTTGTAGGTTCTGCGTTAAGACTCAGAAGGATGATCAGAGGATCATAGAGTTAGAGAATAGGGTTACGACTCTCGCCGCTCAGGTACACTTACTGGTTAGTGCAGCAGCAACAAGCCCCGCCTCCTCCTCCTCCCCTTCCTCTTCCTTCTTCCTCGTCCTCCTCCCCTCCTCTTCCTCTTCTTCCTCGTCCTCCTCCCTCTAGTATTGTCTTCAACCACACAGCAGCCCTCCCATCCTCCTCCTCCTCCTCCTCGACCATCTCCGATCTCCCGCTTCCCACCCTCCTTCTCCTCTTCTTCCTCCTCCTCCTCCTCCTCCTCGCCTTCCTCTTCCGTCCCCCCACTCCCCTGCCCACCCTCCTCCTCCTCCTCCTCCTCTTCCTCCTCCTTGTCCTCCGCCTTCGCTCGTCCCTCCCTCCCACACCTGTCCTTCACCTTCCCTTCCCCTCTTCCTCCTCCCTCTCCTCGTCCGTCCCTCCCTCCCCCACCTCACTCTCCCTTTCACCTACTCCTCCTCCTCCTCCTCCTCCTCCTCCTCCTCCTCCTCCTCCTCCTCCCCCTTCCATTCCTCGCCTTCCTCTTCCGTCCCCCCTCTCCCCTCTTCCCGTCCACTCTCCTCCTCCTCCTCCTCCCCCTCTTTCTCCTCCTTGTCCTCCGCCTCCTCACTCGTCCCTCCCTCCAACACCTGTCCCTTACCTTCCCTTTCCCCCTCTTCCTCCTCCCTCCACCACCTCACCCTCCCTTTCTCCTTCTTACTCTTCCTCCTCCTCCTCCCACTTTCCACCTTCCACCTCTTCCACAATTTCTCCTCGTTCTTCACAGCAGGTCCCTCCTCCCTTCCCGCTCCCTCCCCCTTCACCCACCCCTCCTGGCCCCCCTTACGACCGTCGGTTTCTTGTGGTTGGTGATAGTCAGGTTCGTTATGTTGACAGGTATTTTTGCTCCAAGGATAAGAACAGGACGAGGGTGTGTTTCCCAGGGTCAGTGGTGGGCCATATATCAGACAGGATTGAGGCGTGTATGGCAAGCGAGGGATCGAACCCCATTGTCTTTCTCAGCTGTGGCGGAAACGACGTTTCTCGTGTGCCAAGCGAGGACCTTCTCAGGCGTTTTAGAGAACTGTTAGGCAGGATACGTGACGCTGGTGGGTCACCAGTAGTGTGTGGCGTCCTGCCAAGGAGGGGCGTTGGCGATGGATGGCTGTCCAGGGCGATTGCAGTGAACAGCAGACTTGCTGAGCACTGCGAGCGCAATGGGTGGCTGTTCGTCGACAATTGGGACCTCTTCTTTGGCAACGACGCCCTCTACGCCCGTGACGGGATACACTTGACGTTCAAGGGTGTTGAGGCTCTCTCAGACTCCCTTGAGCGAGCACTTGGTACCCTGAGGGATTTTTTAGTATAGGCGAGGGGGGGAGGAGTAATGGGAGCAATGGGAGGAGTAATGGGAGGGGACATCTAGCTCATAATATAACCAGGCAGCTTAGAAGTAATTCTAGAGGAGTAACAGAGGACGGGCTAAGAATCTTCTATACTAACAGCAGGAGCCTCAGAAACAAGATAGACTTACTAATGGGTGAAGCTTGTTCAGAAAATTTTTACATAATAGCGATAACTGAGACATGGATAGACTTTGCTAATAGAAATTTTAGGTCCGAATTTGAAATAACGGGTTATCAGATGTTTCACAAAGACAGAAGGGCAGAAAGGAGGTGGAGTTGCGCTATATGTTAAAGACCCACTTAAATGTTTAGTTAACAACTCAGTCAAAACTAACATGGATTCAGAATCAGTTTGGGTGGACGTTTACAAAGTGAAAGAAAAACTAACTCTAGGAGTTATATACAGGCCACCCAACCTTAACAGGCAGGACACGAGTATATTACTACAGGAGATTGGCAGGGCGAGTATGAGTAGAAATGTCTGCGTAATGGGGGACTTTAATTATAGGAATATAGACTGGGAAGATCTAGTGGGTGACCTGGAAGCCGAGGACTTTCTTGAAGTTATACAAGATAATTTCCTTAAGCAGGTAGTTACTGAGCCTACCAGAGGAGATAACATATTAGACTTAGTCCTAACCAATAATGGGAACTTGCTACGTGAGTTGGAGGTGGGCGGAGAGTTAGGAAATAGTGATCACAGAACGGTTCGTTTTAGGTTAGACTGGGCGGTAACCCGCGATGCCAGATTTTAGAAGAGCAAACTACGAGGGGCTTCGAAGACATCTTGAAGGGGTAAACTGGGATAATTTAGGGATTCATGAGGGCCAGAACTGCGGATTGGAGAGCCAGGAGAACCAGGTAGAAATGTCTTACAATAATTTAGTTAGAGTAATAGTAGAGGGGCAAGAACAGCATATACCACAGCGAACACTTAGAAAAGAAAACAATGATCCTAAGTGGATGACTCGTGGACTAAAACACGAGATTGGGTTAAAGAAGGGAATTTATCAGAAAATAAAGAATGGGGAAACACATCTCAGGGGCCGGTACGTCGAACTATCTAGATTAGTTAAGAAAAACACCAGGATAGCAAAAAAGAACTATGAGATCAAATTAGCAAATGAGGCGAAAAGTAATCCTAAGGGCTTCTTTCAGATGTATAGAACAAAAACACGGGAGAAAATTGGACCGCTGAAATCAAACACAGGGGAGCTAGTAGAAAATTACGAAAATATGAGCACATTGTTGAACGACTACTTCCTTTCAGTATTCACACAGGAGGATCGAACGACTATACCGGAAAGAGTTCAGGTGTACGAGGGCGGGATGGCGATAAATTGAGGATATAATAATTACCAGGCAAGTAGTTCAGGATGAGATAGATAAGCTTAAGAAGAACAAGTCGCCAGGTCCTGACGGGATATTTCCGAGGGTATTAAAGGAGCTAGGTGATATAATCAGTGACCCACTATCAGACATCTTTAAGATGTCGGTAAATACTGGCTATGTGCCGAGCCTATGGAAAGTAGCTAATGTGACGCCGATTTTTAAAAAGGGGGACAGGTCAGTTGCTTCAAACTATCGCCCAATTAGCTTAACATCGGTTATAGGGAAGATGCTGGAGTCCATAATAGCCAGGAACATTCGGGAGCATTTAGAGAAACATAGCTTAATTCACGACTCGCAGCATGGGTTCACAAAAGGTAGGTCATGCCTCACCAATCTCTTGTCCTTCTACAATAAAGTATTTGAGGCGGTTGACAGAGATGAAAATTATGATGTAATCTATCTTGATTTTAGTAAAGCGTTTGACAAAGTTCCTCACCAACGACTGTTGCTTAAATTACAGGCTCACGGAGTAGAGGGTAAAGTTTTGAACTGGGTCAAGGCGTGGCTTAGCAATAGGAAGCAAAGAGTGCAAATCAATGGTAAAAGATCTGACTGGGGATGTGTTACGAGTGGGGTTCCACAAGGTTCGGTATTAGGTCCACTTTTGTTTATTATTTATATCAATGACTTAGACACAGGAATTAGTAGTGATGTTAGTAAATTTGCAGATGATACCAAGATCGGTAGAGTAATTGAGTCGGATCAGGACGCTAGTATTCTCCAAGGTGAACTCAACAGATTATATGACTGGGCGGATAAATGGCAGATGGAGTTCAATGTAGGGAAGTGCAGTATTCTGAGTGTAGGTAGGAACAACCCCTCACATAACTATTGCTTAAATGACACTCTCATAAGTAGGTCTGGGTGCGAGAGGGATTTAGGGGTCTTAGTGAGCTCTGATCTCCGTCCAAGGGCACAATGCATTCAAGCTAGAAATCGAGCTAATAGGGTACTGGGATTTATTTCAAGGAGCGTAAGCAACAGAAGCCCCGAAGTCTTCCTCAAACTATATTTAGCATTAGTTAGACCTCATCTTGACTATGCGGTTCAGTTCTGGTCACCCTACTATAGAATGGATATCAAAATGTTAGAATCGGTGCAGAGGAGGATGACTAAGATGATTCAGGGGTTGAGAAACTTGCCATACGAGGTAAGACTCAAACAGTTAAACTTGCATTCTCTAGAAAGGCGAAGGGTGCGTGGAGACATGATCGAGGTTTATAAATGGATGAAGGGCTTTAATAAGGGAGACATTCATAAGGTTTTGTTGGTAAGAGAACCGGGTAGGACACGAAGTAACGGGTTTAAACTGGATAAATTCAGATTCAACAGGGACATAGGCAAAAATTGGTTTACTAATAGGGTGGTGGATGAGTGGAATAGGCTTAGCAGTCATGTGGTGAGTGCCAATACAATTGTCACATTCAAAAATAGACTAGATAAATTCATGGACAGCGATATTAGGTGGGGTTAGATACACGGGAGCTTAGGGTCAAAGGAGCTGCCTCGTACAGGCCTACCGGCCTCTTGCAGACTCCTGCGTTCTTATGTTCTTATGTTCTTATGTTCTTATGTCTTGCCGTCCCTCTGTATGTTTGTATGTATATATGTCCCTGTCTGTCTGTCTGTCTACGCATGTCGTATTATGTATGCATGACACACACACACACACACACACACACACACACACACACACACACACACACACACAAACACAGGTGCATATATCAACAAATAAAATCAGATCACACCATTTTTCCTGAGCGATAAAAAAATAGAGTAGAGAAAAGTGGGTCAAGAAAACGGACTTTAATCCTGGGAGAGTGAGGGGCGAAGGTGGTGGCCGGAGTGGGCGTTTAAAGACAAGATAGGCGACGAGAGGAAAGTAAGTATACTCTCTCTCTCTCTCTCTCTTAGACGGTCAGGTAAACCAATGGATCGCGAATTGGTTGAGCAACAGACAACAAAGAGTAGTGATTGACGGATTTAACTCAGAGTGGGCGCCTGTCACTAGTGGCGTCCCTCAGGGCTCGGTTCTTGGCCCAGTGCTCTTCATTATTTACATCAACGACGTGGATGTTGGACTCAATAACCGCATTAGTAAATTTGCAGACGACACAAAGATTGGTAACTCGGTTCTCACTGACGAAGACAGGCAAAGCCTCCAAGAGGATTTGCACAAAATTTCAGCTTGGTCGGATAGATGGGAGATGCCCTTTAACGTAGACAAGTGCCAGGTCCTTCAAGTTGGAACGAGGAATAAAAAGTTTGATTACGAAATGCGCGGCGTTAAACTCAAAAGCGTTCAATGCGTCAAGGACTTGGGGGTCAAAATCGCGTCAAACCTCAAATTCTCACAGCAATGCATCGATGCAGCAAATAAAGCGAACAGAATGTTGGGCTTCATTAAAAGAAACTTTTTATTTAAGAATAAAGATGTAATACTCCCGCTCTACAACAGTTTAGTCAGACCCCACTTGGAATATGCGGTACAGTTTTGGTCTCCTCACCATGCAAAGGATATTGCTAAATTAGAAGGTGTTCAGCGTCGGGCAACGAAAATTATCCCTTCCTTGCGCAACAAATCCTACGAAGAAAGGCTTTCTACCCTTAACATGTTCTCTCTTGAGAAACGTCGCCTCCGAGGAAAACTGATCGAATGTTTTAAAATACTTAATGGTTTCACGAATGTAGACAGATCAACATTGTTTATGATCGATGACACTTTGCGCACGAGGAACAATGGCGTAAAACTCAGATGTAGACAAGTAAATTCAGACTGCACCAAATTTTTCTTCACCAACGTTGTAGTGCGAGAATGGAATAAGCTCCCATCATCAGTGGTCCAGTGTAACACGATTGACTCCTTCAAAAATAAGCTCGACCGTCACTTCCTTCAACCTTCAACTTAATATCAACTAGAGTAGAAATGCAACGTTTTGGAGTCTTCTGATTAATGTAAAATCACTTAGGTTTAAGGACAGACCACCAAGTCTGGACCATGGGGTCTGTGTGGTCTGATTTTCTATGTAAATCTATGTAAATCTCTCTGAACGCACTCATAATTAAAGGTGATGCCCCGATGCCAGGTAAGGTCAAAAGGGGATCGAGGTACGGCGCGTCGAGCCGGCAAGCGACGTGAGTGTGTGCGAGGCTGTACAGGTTGGTATTCTCAGCTTCATCCGACTGCCTCTCACATCGACTATTTCCAAAGGCCGAAAAGGGGATTAATCGGGTTCTAATGCTTGTTTTTTTAGGTTCACGGTACAGAAGAAGGGTCAGTCTACCACCAGGGTCATAAAACTTCCCCTGGAAATATTAATGCAGTCTCTACGGAATCCTTATCAAATGTTGGTGTGTGAGCCACGAAATGTTTGTGAGTATGGGCATTTAAAGACGAGCAGGAGGAGAAGAGATGGCTGGGAGTAGTCATGGAAGGATGAGGTTAGGATAATTCACCGGTAGAAAAGTAACAAGGGACAGCGAACTAAAGAGACAAAAGGTTAGGAAGTGTCTAGTATTAAAAAAAGAAGGAGCAGGGTTAGTTGAGGGTAGTATTGGAGGGATGAACTTACGATAATTCACCGATATAAACCTAACAAGGAACAGCGAACTAATGAAATATAAGGTAAGGAGGTGTCTAGTATTAACAGAAGAGCAGGGTTAGTTGAAGGCAGTATTGGAGGGATGAACTTATGATAATTCACCGATATAAACCTAACAAGGAACAGCGAACTAATGAAATATAAGGTGATCCCCCGGTAGTTGTTAACATCCTGAGCGTCACCCTTATTCTTATAAAGTGGCACTATTGTCCCAACCACCCACTCAGATGGCATGACGCCAGTATCAAGTATCTTATTAAACAACTTAACACATAGGTGGGACAAAATATGCTGAGTACTTTTAATGTATCCATTTAATACCATGTCAGATGTTGGGGATTTACTGTTTTTTTTATATTTTTAAATATTTCTAGCAACCTCTTCGTTGGTTATAGGCTCATTAAGTAATAGTGAGAGTTCATTATCCATATCATGATCATTTAGAATATTTACTTCATTATTATCAATGTCGTCATCACTTGTCAACTGTCTGAAATGCTCGTAAATTCATTTAATGTAATGGGGATCTGATGGCTCTTTTTCTGACCATTAAGGATTTTAAAGTATTCTTTAGGGTCATCACTTTTGCATTTCCTAAGTTCTTTAATTATGTTTATCTTCTTGTCTTTTATTATTTTAAGATTTGTTTTGTATTTTCTGCTTTCCTCAATCATGCTGTTAAAGTTTACACTATTCCTGTGCAAATGATATCTATGTCTAGCTTTATGGTACTCCTTTCTTACTTTCCAGCATTGTTTGTCATAACCCTTTACAGTGGCATTGTTGCTCTTTTTGATATATGTTTTTTTCTTATGTTGTGGAAAAGTTGCAAGTGCAGGTCAATCAATATTTGCTTTAATTCCTGGTTAATATCATCTATTGATAAATTATTCAACTCAACCATCAACTCATTTACCTTACACTCACTAATATTCCTCACATATACACAAACCCTTTCTCTCAGCATTCCACTTTCCTGGCCTTTCACTTGCTCTTCTTTGTTCTGCCTCCTGGGCACTCATGCTTACAGCGGGTACATTACTTGGTCCAATGAATTTCATCCTTACGTGTAATCCACAGTGTACATTAGACAATAGCAGATCATAATCCAATACTCTAAAAACCACCACATACTGCATAACTTCAGGTGAACCTAAGATGTAATCTATAGTTGTATTGTATGTAGTTGTAGGCTTGCCAATACCACAGTCTTCCCCCATCCTTCCATTAAATATAAACACTTGATGAGTTTTACAAAATTCAACCAGTTTCCTGCCATAAAAGTTCCTGTCTAGGGTCAGATCTTGGTTTGCCCTGGTCTTAGTTATACCATAATCAATTACACTTATGTGGGGTACCTCGGCAGGCACCCGATCATCATCACCAGCACCAGAGGGAACATAGTGAGAGTATGAGCATTAAAATCACCACAAAGTACATGCATATAGTCATCACTGGTATAAGTTATCAAAAAATTGTCCAACTCATCAAAGTGCTCTTCAGTGCCATATCTTGAGCGTGAGGGGGAAATGTAAAAACAGCTTATTACCAACTCCTTACCTAAATTTGCACTCCCTCTGTCTACTGTAACTGAGAGTTAGTTCTTATATATATATATATATATATATATATATATATATATATATATATATATATATATATATATATATATATATATATATATATATATATATATATATATATATATATATATGCCACTGAAAGCTAACATTTTCCTAATGACAATAAGTAGACCCCAAACTGTGTGTGTGTGTGTGTGTGTGTGTGTGTGTGTGTGTGTGTGTGTGTGTGTGTGTGTGTGTGTGTGTGTGTGTGTGTGTGTGTGTGTGTGTGTGTGTGTGTGTGTGTGTGTGTGTGTGTGTGTGTGTGTGTGTGTGTGTGTGTGTGTGTGTGTGTGTGTATTTTTGTGTGTGTGTGTGTGTGTGTGTGTGTGTGTGTGTGTGTGTGTGTGTGTGTGTGTGTGTGTGTGTGTGTGTGTGTGTGTGTGTGTGTGTGTGTGTGTGTGTGTGTGTGTGTGTGTGTGTGTGTGTGTGTGTGTGTGTGTGTGTGTGTCTTGCAATGTGTGTGTGTTTGTGTGTGTGTGTGTGTGTATGTGTGTGTGTGTGTGTGTGTGTGTGTGTGTGTGTGTGTGTGTGTGTGTATGGGGTTGGTGTCTTTCTTGCAAAAATGCAATTTTTGGCAGACGGAGGCACGCTCCCCATGTATTCAGCTCACGCCCCCACAGACAACTTAGCTCGTCACAGTTATCACTTATGAGTTCCAGCTCTGTGTTATTATGTGTCAGACATCAGTAACATTAGTAGAAACATCTCAACTGTTGAAAATAAAGTAATAGCCCGAGGAGCAAGGGACGATGTTCCGTCAGTGTTCCCAGATAACGTAGCTCGACACAGTTATCAGTTATGCGTTCCAGCTCTGTTATAATGTGTCAGACATCAATAACATCAGTATAAACATCTCAAATGTTGAAAATAAAGTAACACTGCCCGAGGAGCAATGGACGATGTTCCGTCAATGTTCCCAGATAACTTAGCTCGTCACAGTTATCAGTTATGTGTTCCAGCTCTGTGTTATAATGTGTCAGACATCAGTAACATCAGTATAAACATCTCAACAGTTGAAAACATGTGTGTTCTCACGAAATAATTAACATATATTTGATAAAACTGTGTAAATAAAGGTTAAGTAATGACGTCACGAGCTGGCAATACGTGGCCTGGCTGAGTGCTCGCTGTCATTGGTCCTAATTTCCCGTGGAGACGAGGTGTTCCAGACTTGGCGAATATGCCCCCGGGACGCAATATTCGGATCTGTATACTGGCTCGGTCCCATACCTACAACCAGCCAATCAACAGTCAGATGTGTCAGCCAGACCGAGGCAGTCACGACGCAGGAAGGGTTTGGAGAATGACGTCATAAAGTTTATATGTAACATATATTAAATCAATATATTGTTGCCTTATTATTAACAACAGTGTGTGAGTAGCAATAGTCCAAAAACGAGTAGTTGAAAAATACTTTTTAAATCATTTTCTTAAGCTTGAAGCCAAAGACATCTCTGTTAAAAAAATGATGAAGGATGCAAAGTTGCCATGTACTACTTTTGCTGTGAGGTATGCAATGCGCCGCTGCTCTACCAAAGACGATACAATTATCATTCTTGCTCACTACTACTGTATATAATTACTCAATACAGTAGTATTTGGCGTGATACGCAATGTTTTGGATCAACAGCTCTACAATGACATTTTATATGGCTATGAGCATAGTAGCATGTATGATTTTGATATAGACTGGAATGTCCTCATGCAGCAAGGGGCAAGAGAGAGAGAGAGAGAGAGAGAGAGAGAGAGAGAGAGAGAGAGAGAGAGAGAGAGAGAGAGAGAGAGAGAGAGAGAGAGAGAGAGAGAGAGAGAGAGAGAGAATCATGGAAACATACCTCGCCACACAACAAGTTTTACTTTTATGCTCCGTAGCCAACTCATGTCGCGTAAAACATACTTGCCTTTTTCATCATTGGACAAGAGAAAGACTGCAGATTATGACTGTGTTGATAACAATTCAAACTGACTAAAAATAAAGGAAATAATGCGAGTTGAAGTCAAAGACGAGTTATAAAGGTTTATACCATTTTTTATTCCATGCCAATTTTCCATATAATTATTAAGCTACTGTAAAAACAAACAGTGCCACTTGATGTAGAAAATTCTCCTGAATATGATGGTGTCAGCAGATTATCGACACGTTAGAAAGGAAGGGAGGTAAGCAAGTTTTAATGCGAACTTATTAAATCGTAATATTAGGCTATATGTGCTTTTACGCTACGAAGCCACTCGTCCATCGCCTATAATTTTGTATAAAATCTTGCTTACCTCCCTTCCTTTCTAACTTACCAGAAATCTATTGATACCTTCATCTTCAAGAGAATTTTTTTTGTCAGGTGGCATTGTTTCTTTTTACAGTAGCTTAATAATTTATGAAAAAAATCGTCAGGGAATAAAAAGCTATTGGTGGAGTGGTGGGGTGGAGGTGGGGGTGTCCGAAACGGCCTAACTTATTTGCCCAACCAGAAAAACAGAGCTCAGTGCAGGGTGAAGTATATAAGTGTACGCAGTGAAGTAACCAAGAGTGCGTCGTGAAGTATATCAGTGTAAAGCAGTACCAAGGAGGACCTAAGCAGCGATACAAAGCGGAACAGCTCGATAGAAGGTAACAGGCAAGGTGGCTCGTTACTAAGGTGCTCATTCCCGGCGAAGCTTCAGTCTGCCCAAACCTACTCGTACGCGCTGAACACACTCCCTTGGCATAGTCTTTGCCGACATTGCAGACAGCCTGTTACTGTAGTCTTATTCTTACTCTCACCTCCTATGAACTGAAGCACATACGATTTATATCAACGAGGGAAAAAACACTCTTGTTACACAAGAGACTTGAGCATCACTTACCCGACACATCCTTGAGTCATCCAGTGAGTACCAATAACTTCTGCAGAGGTTACGCCACTATTCCATCTATCTTCAAGCTCACAAGGGGATCCATATAAACTCTTGTCCTTCCTGAAGTGATTGCTGCGCCCATCTATCACACACAAAGCCATATTAACCCCCCAAAATCGAGATACTACACGCGCACTCTCGCTCTCCACGGCCACGAGCAGACTCCTCTCAGTTCTCAACCCTCCCAGCTCCTCCCCCAGGACGTCAGGTACACAGTTACCAATCCTCAATGCTCGTGTTCAAGGCCTCTTTCTCACGAGGCTACCGGTGGCCGTCACCAGTGACCGTCACCAGTTACCTCACATACTTTTCAATGGTGCCTTTCACACGAGGCCACGGCAGCTGCCCGGTGGCGTCACCGGGTTTGACGGTGGCTCGCTCGTGTAGCAATGGCCGCCACCTGCAGTGGCCGCCACTCACTGTAAAGCATTGTTTCCAACGGGAGCTTTCATACGGAGCCACCGGTGGCCGCCACTTCCGTCCAATGGAAGGCCAGGTGTGATGAAATATGGTGTTGATAAATGGGGTCTGTACTGTATTTTCATGCCCATGCAATGATCTGGGGTCAGGTCACTCAGGTCAGGTGAAGAATGCGTTGAGGGGTTAATATGATATCAGAAACTGTACTGTAATGCTGACTTGCCTGATGGGCGAGCCTCCCATAACCCACTTAGCCAGGGGGGTACCTCTTTGGCCGACTGGTAAAGGAGTGGCTCTCCTGTTACGCTGGTCGCGGGTTCGATCCCCGGCGCCGGCAAAAACCTTTCATTGTCTGGATTAATTTATCGTGTGTTTCGTTACAGGCAGTGGTCGTGTGGGAGTGGAGAAAAGAGCAAATTCATTTCAGTACATCGTGAGTCATGTACGAGGAGTTATTTCGCGCAACACCACCCTGGGGCTGGATTCATCAATCTTACCAGCCACGCCTCCGGTATCTCTCACATTTACCGGAGCGCTACCGCAGCTGCGGCATCTTTCAAACACGGCATTCATCAACGCTTTGGTAACGCTCCGGTAACTCGCACCCTAGCAACGATTGGTTGGGCTGGACAGCCAATCAAGTGCGACCTTTGATGCTGTATTTCAGCTTTCACGTGTCGTTTGTTTACTAATACACAGACTTCAAAATCAAGACATGTGTATTGTACAGGGGTAAATACTACCTTAAAACAAATAATTAGCGTTGTAATCCCTCAATTAGATGTGTTTTTTCACGAATGAAGGCACGTTAACTGTATATTTATCTTTGAAATAAAAATATAATCGCTTATACAATATTCTGCACGTGTCTGTATGTTACCTTCATAGTTTTCCGTCATTTGGTGAGCATTCTGTTGTGTGTGGATAATAATGACGAAGGTTCGGCGACGCTAACGCCAGCAGCGCGCCTCGTTTTCAACACTGTGAACAGCTGTGAAGAGAAGGCGGCCCAATTTTTCCACCGAGGAAGTTTTAGCCCTCATCACAGCGGTGCGGCAAAGATGGCAAACCATCACAGGGCCTCTGTCATCTTGCCTCACCGCTGCAGCCAAACAACGAGCTTGGGAAGCTGTGGTGGAGGAGGTCAACGCCGTGCGTGGGGTCGGGCGCAGCGTGGAGGAGGTGCGCGTGAAGTTCTCCGAATTCAAGCGGCACACCAACAAGAAGCTCGGAGACTTAGGACGTGAGGCGACTGGCACAGGTGAGAATATATCCTCTGCAGTGTTTTAACAAGAAGTGAAAAGTCATGGAGGGACAGTTCTCCAGCCTGTAATAGATTTCACTCTTTGGAAATTTGGTTCCTCATATCCCTTATTAACTTTTATTATCTGATGTTCCTGATTCATTTGTATATTATGCTATACAACAAAGCTCGTTCTGATGTTCCTGGCAACATTGGGAGGCATATTGGAGTGTCTCGGTGTTAACAAACATTAACTTTGTTGAAGTTACTGCAATAATGTTTGTGTTATACATTTAATTGAATTTGATATGTATATAATAATAGTATATTTTCCTCCTTGTAACTTTTCGGATAACTGCAATTTAATGTAGTTCTTATATTCTTTATGTCCTTCAAAAGAAGTAGCCATCATGGGTGACTTTACCTCTAATTCGGATAGGATAAAAGTGTAACCTCCAGGGTTGGCAAGGAAGCTAGCCCGTTCGGACACCCCTCTCTCCCGACCGCTCAACCAATAGCTTTCGCGACCTGGTCATGACCTGACCTGAATGGCTGGCTGACATAATATGCTCCCCCCCCCCCCCCCATCTCTCTCTCTCTCTCTCTCTCTCTCTCTCTCTCTCTCTCTCTCTCTCTCTCTCTCTCTCTCTCTCTCTCTCTCTCTCCGCCAGCTACTTTTCCTACTACCACCTCATTTTCGCTCAAGTCTCACTACTTAATGACCTCCACCGCTCCGCCCACCTCTCCCTTTCTTTGGCTTTTTTTCCTTGTGTCTCTTATAAGTGATTATTCGCTCAATACCTTTCTTCCTTCCTCTCTTACTCTGTTCCTTCCTTTTTTTTCTTTCTGCTTTCTTTCTTTCTCTCTTTCTCCTTCATTCTTCTGATTCTTTCTTTGTTTCTTTGTTTTTCTTTCTCTTTCTCCCTTTTCTCTTTCTTCTTTTATTCTTCTTTTCTACTTTTCCCTTTCATTCTTCTTTATATTTTACAACTTTCTCTCACTTTCTTTTTTCTCTTTTTTCCTTCCTTTCTTTCTTTCTCCCCTTTTTTTCTCTCTCCTCAATTTAGTTCTTTCTTCTTAATTCCTCTTTTTTTTCTTTTGTCTTCCTTTCTCTCTTTGTTTTGCTTTCTTTCTTTGTTTCCTTCCCTCTTTCTTCATTTTTTTTCTTTCTCTCATTCTACTTTTCTAATTTCTCTCTCTATCTCCTTTCCTTCTCTCTTTGTTTGTTTCTTTCTCTTTATTTATTTATTCATTTATTGATTTATCTTTCTTTCTCTCTCCCTTTTCTTTCTTTCATTCTTCTTTCTTTATTTCCTTATTTCTTTCTTGGTTTCTCTATCTCTTTCTCATTTTTTTCTTTCTTCCTTTCATTCTTCTTCACATATTTTGAGGAGGGAGGGAGAAGAGGGGAATGGGGTAATATGGGGGTGGAGGAGGAAGAGGAAGCGGCGAGATCGTTTTGGAAAGGAACTCACTCTCTCTCTCTCTCTCTCTCTCTCTCTCTCTCTCTCTCTCTCTCTCTCTCTCTCTCTCTCTCTCTCTCTCTCTCTCTCTCTCACACACACACACACACACACACACACACACGTCCCACCTAGGCCTCTTATTTTGGCGTGTCACTCCTTAATGAGTTTCACATCTCGGTCCATAAGTGATTGCTCTCTCAAGGGACAGCCACACCAGGAAACATTTTTTGTAAAGCAAAGAGTTCCTACTGTTTTCAAATGTGTGTGTGTGTGTGTGTGTGTGTGTGTGTGTGTGTGTGTGTGTGTGTATTTATATCTGTATATATATATATATATATATATATATATATATATATATATATATATATATATATATATATATATATATTTTTGTGTGTGTGTGTGTGTGTGTGTGTGTGTGTTTGAGAGAGAGAGAGAGAGAGAGAGAGAGAGAGAGAGAGAGAGAGAGAGAGAGAGAGAGAGAGAGAGAGAAATAGCCCCCAAGTTTGCTGATGAACTGCCACCCACACAAATTTCTCACAATTCCTATTTAAGAGGTAACTAATCGAGCTCAATGTTAATGCCTCCAATAACTCATAGCGATATCATTGCTGCAATCCAGTCCCTTAAAAACAAGAAAGGCCACATTGATGAAATTCCTACTGAAATAATAAAAGAAAACAGATAATTATTTGCCATCCCCCTTACAACATTATTCAATAAGTCAATACAGGCTGGCACCTTCCCGGACAGGTTTAAGCAGGCCAAAATCATCCCGATTCACAAAACTGGTAGTAAAATTGACATCTCTAATTATCGACCTATTTCCATTTTACATATATTTTCCAAAATTTTTGAAACTATTATGAAGAAACATCTAATAATGTTCCTAAACAAAATGAAAATATTAAATGACAAACAATTTGGCTTTAGACCTGGTCTTAGTACGTTTGACGCTATAAATACCTACATGTTTGATCTATACAACGCACTTCCCATACAGAACCGGTTCATTTGGGAGTACCACAAGGTAGTATACTGGGACCCATATTGTTTCTTTTATATATCAATGACATCTGTAACATTTCCAATTCACTAAAACCTATACTATTTGCTGATGACTCTACATTATCTATGATTGGTGACAAACCCTCAGATCTGGTGCACACTGCAAATAGGGAACTTGTTAAATTCTCTGAATTCTCTGAAACCGCTTAACGGTGAATACATCCAAAACTTATTACATGCTTTTTACTAACACCACAACTAAGTACCAGCCACTACCAAATCTTAGCCTCTTAAATGATGACATTCTACAAGTAAATAAGACAAAGTTTCTTGGGTTAACTATTGACAAAAATTTAAATTTCAAACATCACATTTCCCATCTTTCTTTAAAATTATTCAGAACGTTTCCACTTCTCCTAAAAAACAAACCGTATGTTCCTCCAGATATTCTTAAATGTATATATTACGCACATATTTATCCACATTTAAACTACTGTAATGCTATTTGGTCCACCACATACCCCAGTCATTTACAACATATCAATGTGTTACATAAGAAAATCATCAGAATAATCACTAATAGTGACTTTTGTGAACACACCCCTCCACTATTCAAGTCTTTAAATATATTAAATCTCAGTGACATCACAAGACACAATCAGCAACACTGCAACTCCAAATCATAACTGCCATACCCGCAACCAAAACTCTTTACAGTTACCCAGACCTAAGCTCACCCTCTATAAACACTCCCTTATGTATCAAGGACCCAAGATTTTGAATGATATCCCACCTTTCACCAAACACTCACCCAGCCTTAAGACCTTTCATGCCGTACGTAACGCCCGAACAACAAAAAACGACTCTCAGCCACGTCCTTCCATCCCGCCCGTGTAAATAGACACCTCACACCGCAACAGACTCGTAACATTGAACCCTCCAGTAACTCTATTACCAAGCTTCAAGATAACCTAAGAGTCCTTAGTTTCAATGCGCGTAGCCTAAGAAACAAATTTGATGAACTGCGATGTCTTGCTCTGACAGAAAACTTTGACGTAATTGCTATAACCGAAACATTTATCGACACCACTAATATTGATTTAAGTTCCGAATATAACATAGATGGCTACAGATTCTTCAACAATGATCGTGTAAACCGTAGAGGGGGTGGTGTCGCCCTTTTTGTCAAAAGCTACTTGCAACCTACTGACAAAACACCAAGAAACAGTAACGTTGAACATTTGTGCGTGCGAGTAAACATTGCAAAAGTCAATTTAAATATATCTGTCACTTACAGGCCTCCGGGGCAATCACTTGATGGCGATCTTGAAATGTACAGCGTCTTAAGGCAGTCACTTAATAACAGCGACTCACTGATACTAGGAGACTTTAACCTCCCCCATATCGACTGGGCGACACTGTCGGGTACAGAAGGTGAGTCCCATAGAATGATTCAATTTCTAGAGGAAAATTATCTAAGCCAAATGGTTTCTGAACCAACTCGACAAAATAACATACTTGACCTTGTTATAGCGACCAAGATAACCTAGTCAGTAATGTCACGGTAGGAGAACACCTCGGTTCCTGCGATCATAAACTAGTGCGCGTTGACATTAGAGCTCAAACATCGGTGACTGAAAATAAAGTTAAGGTGCCCAATTTCAAAAGAGCCAACTTCGTAGAAATCCGACGAAAACTAATAGATATGCAACTATCAGATGACGGCAATGCAGAGGACGCCTGGCTAAACTTTAAAAATCACTTACTCACTCAGCAGGACACATTTGTCCCCTTGTGCGAGAAGCGAATTAACACTAATAAAAGTCCACCTTGGTTTAATAGCGAAATTAAACACTCAGTCAAGGAGAAAATTGTCTTACAGGTTAAAGAAAGACCAAAGCACGCCCGAAAACATTAGACTTTACAATGATGCAAGGCGACGAGTAAAAAGATTAGTGCATCAGGCAAAGCGTAGATATGAAGAAAATATTGCAGCCAACTGTTAAAATAATCCGAAATCCTTCTTCAGTTACATAAACAACAGAAAGGCGATCAGAAGTGGAATTGGACCTTTAATAAACAGCGACGGTGCACTAGTGACTGACAGCCAACACGTTGCAAACCTATTAAATAATTACTTTTCCTCGGTGTTTAATAATAACAGTCCTCCATCAACCACCACCAACACCAGTACTAATGTAAATCCCGAGCATGCATTGTCTAACTTTGAAATAAAACCCGATGAAGTCCTTAAAGCCCTCAAATCACTTAAAACAAATAAAAGTCCTGGACCTGATAAAGTATATCCAACTCTGCTGAAAGAAACAAAGAGCGAAATACTCTCCTCCTCACAACCGTATTCAATATGTCCTTGCGACAATGCATAGTCCCTTCAGATTGGAAAAAGGCTAACGTGACACCGATTTTAAAGAAAGGAGACCAAAAAGTACCAGGTAATTACAGGCCCATTAGTCTAACTTCGGTTGTAGGTAAGCTACTTGAGGGCATAATTAGAGACAAAATTGTGAGTTACCTTGAAAGCCACTCATTAATTGGGGACTCACAACATGGCTTCCGAAACAAAAGATCCTGCCTATCAAATCTATTAACCTATTATAACGA
This sequence comes from Eriocheir sinensis, assembly GCF_024679095.1. NCBI lineage: Eukaryota > Metazoa > Arthropoda > Malacostraca > Decapoda > Varunidae > Eriocheir > Eriocheir sinensis. The sequence goes on from NW_026111596.1 coordinate 63,538, forward strand.
CCTCTTCACTGTTTATGACGTAACCAAATCACTGGACGTAGTCTATCTTGATTTCCAGAAAGCGTTTGATAAAGTCCCGCATCATAAATTACTTTACAAATTAAAACAAATAGGTATTGACGGTCAGGTAAACCAATGGATCGCGAATTGGTTGAGCAACAGACAACAAAGAGTAGTGATTGACGGATTTAACTCAGAGTGGGCGCCTGTCACTAGTGGCGTCCCTCAGGGCTCGGTTCTTGGCCCAGTGCTCTTCATTATTTACCTCAACGACGTGGATGTTGGACTCAATAACCGCATTAGTAAATTTGCAGACGACACAAAGATTGGTAACTCGGTTCTCACTGACGAAGACAGGCAAAGCCTCCAAGAGGATTTGCACAAAATTTCAGCTTGGTCGGATAGATGGGAGATGCCCTTAACGTAGACAAGTGCCAGGTCCTTCAAGTTGGAAAGAGGAATAAAAGTTTGATTAAGAAAGGCGCGTCGTAAAACTCAAAAGCTTTCAATGCGTCAATGACTTTGGGTTAAAAATAGATTCAAACCTCAAATTCTCACAGCAATGCATCGATGCAGCAAATAAAGCGAACAGAATGTTGGGCTTCATTAAAAGAAACTTATTATTTAAGAATAAAGATGTAATACTCCCGCTCTACAACAGTTTAGTCAGACCCCACATGGAATATGCGGTACAGTTTTGGTCTCCTCACCATGCAAAGGATATTGCTAAATTAGAAGGTGTTCAGCGTCGGGCAACGAAAATTATCCCTTCCTTGCGCAACAAATCCTACGAAGAAAGGCTTTCTACCCTTAACATGTTCTCTCTTGAGAAACGTCGCCTCCGAGGAAAACTGATCGAATGTTTTAAAATACTTAATGGTTTCACGAATGTAGACAGATCAACATTGTTTATGATCGATGACACTTTGCGCACGAGGAACAATGGCGTAAAACTCAGATGTAGACAAGTAAATTCAGACTGCACCAAATTTTTCTTCACCAACGTTGTAGTGCGAGAATGGAATAAGCTCCCATCATCAGTGGTCCAGTGTAACACGATTGACTCCTTCAAAAATAAGCTCGACCGTCACTTCCTTCAACTTAATATCAACTAGAGTAGAAATGCAACGTTTTGGAGTCTTCTGATTAATGTAAAATCACTTAGGTTTAAGGACAGACCACCAAGTCTGGACCATGGGGTCTGTGTGGTCTGATTTTCTATGTAAATCTATCTATGTAAATGCAAATACAAGAAATATCTCTTGTCCTTATATTAATCACCAAACGTCAAATCTACTTTCAAATGTTTACTAATTTCAATATGTGTTTAATGTTTATCTATCTGCACTTATGTTATCCATCATTCTTTTGTATTATCATTCTTAGGATCACCAATAGGCCCCTCACTTATATATGTGTACATGTATATATCAGGTGAGTGCAAATGTGTGTATATGGGTATATGTATACAATTTTGTAGGTGCTTTTGTATGCACATTCAAGTGAATGTGTGAGTATGATATTATCAGTAGTGCTTCTGTAATTCAGTATTCTTACCAAGTGCCATTTTATTGAATTTTTATCCTTAACTGAATTCTGAGTCAAACTTGATTGATTATAAAAGATCATTATGTTTTTCTCTTCTTTCTCTTCTTTCTTCTTTCTCAGTTTGTTATTGAGCTTTTTTTTTCTATTCTGAATAATTTTCTTCTTCGATTACCTTTCATTCATGATTTGTTATAATTCCATTCTTAATATAATTGATTTCCCAAGAAACTATCTTTTATGCTTTAATATTATCTTATTCATCTTTATAATGTGTCTTAAGCATTTTTTTTCTGTTTTCCTGTTTTGTATTTTTTTGTATCCTTGTATTTTTCTTTTATCCTAATGCCTTAACTTATAAAGGGTTGTTTGTCTGATCAATAATTGTAAGAGATAAATATATGTTGTTTTTGACAAACATAATAAAGTGTTTAAAGTGTTTAAAGTGAGAGAGAGAGAGAGTGGGTGAAGCATTGTTAGCCATCATCCACTCAGGTAAGGTCAGGTTCAGGTCGCGACAGCTATTGGTGGAGTGGTCGGGTGGCGGGCGTGTACGAAGCTGACATATCCAGCCGGGAGGTTACACTTTTATTGTATCTGACTACCCTAGAGAACACCCGTCAGTAAAAAATACTCCACATCATGAACAATTTGTGGACTGCTTCACTTCTTAGGGTCTTCACTCGTGGATCTCTGCCCCGACCTATGTTTCATCTAGTGGATTAGGATGGGGATAGAGTAGGAGATGTAGATATATTGGCCAATTTTCCTAAATTTGGTCACTGTCTGCTAGTTAATTCAACATAATTAACTTCTTCTGGCACGATAGTGATTGATGATGAAATCTGCAACAGCTGTGTTGTGCCACGATATCTAGACTGAAGCTCTCAACAAGTTGTCCTTGCCTTGGAACAATTCAAGTACCTTAAGGACAGGTACTGAACCTACTTTTTGTATTCTCAGTTGGCCCTTGATAGATCCCTCATCAATAAGATAAAAAGTTTCCCCAAATCCTTTCATCATTTATATTAGGAGCAAACACGTTATGCTCATTCTGTGGGTCCTCTTAGACCAGCTAAAGGTTATGCAACCTCTGACTGTGAGGAATGGCAGACATTCACTAGAAAATTTTATGTTTATATTACCCATGAATTAAATACCCCCTTTCTCCTATCAACTGTCTGACTCTTCTATCACTAACATAACTATTTCCTTTGAAGTGGTAAGGCAAAGACTCTCTTCTCTAGACATTAATTCTATCATGGGTCATGGTGGTTTTCATCGCTGCCTTTGCAGTCCCTCATCCCTCTATTAAAAAAACACCTAACTTATAGGGTTTATATGTTAACAAACACAGATAACCGTTTATATCACTAATTATTGTTTTTCAAGTATTAGAATAATGAATAAAGAGGTAATAAGTTAATATTTTAGCAGTGATAAGTTAGTGCCGTCACTATGCCAGGGGCCACTTTTGCGGCAGTTTGGTGGAAATAGCTGTCTATTTTGGCAAAGACAGGTATAACAGTGCTAGGGTAGTTATTCAGGTAATGATTCAGAATAAGCTTATGCATAACTGCATTGCCATGTAATATTTTTTTACAAAATTGTACAGGTGACGGCTCTGTACAAACGGACACCCTCACCGATGCTGAGGAGGCCATGGCGCAGGTGCTGGACCCTGCAGTTGTAGCGGGCACAGGATCTGGTTTAGAATCAGATCCTCATCCAACACCTGTGTCCGCAGGTAAATTATATTATAAATGTACTTCATGCTAATCTTTGTATTTGGTAACCTACGTAACATTAGTCTTTGTGACAAGTGCTACTAACTTGATACATTTCACCATAAGAAATTCAATACTGCAGTGAAAAATCTTGAAATGTTTGTCGTTAAGTGCTGGAAATCGAACTCAGGCCTTCATAATAGTAGTCTGCAGGGCAGCACTTGCCGTAACACCCCAGCCCCTCACTGTGGACTCGTTATGAAGGAAAAGTGACCCCACTCATCAGTTGCTCTAAAGGCATGGGTTCGATATCCCATAACTTTTGTTGTTTATCTTGATTTATTAAAACATTCATTTGCTTTATTTGGTATAGATTATTATTTTATTGTTTCGCCCACCAACTCTTGATATCCAGAGAAACTTAATTATGAAATAAACTTCCACCTTCAGTGGTTCAGTGCAACACAATTCATCTGAAAATCAACTTGACCTTTTCACCTTTTATGTTTGCCAAGGCAGAAATTGCAAAGCTTTTATGTAGTTTTAATTGGGTTTAAGGACAGACCACCATTCTGCATAGAGTCTGTGTGGTCTGAACATATATGTCTTAAGTTGAGCAGACATATTAGTTTAGGTTTTCCTAAAATTCCTAGCTACTCATAATCAAAGCACAAAATAAGATATCATACCATGTTGAACTACTCTTATCATAATGATTTTTTACGTACAGCTTCTGCAAACACAGGAGTGTGTAGAATCTTCCTTTCGGAGGATTCTTTGACACCCGCACCTCTGCAAGGCCCATCACAGCCCCCTCCTCACCATCCCCGCCCTACTACTACTCACCGGCTGGCCCCTCAACTGGCACCTGTACACTGTGCCCCAGAAACTCTATCTCCCCCTGATGTAGGAGCGGCACCTTCCCACGCTTCCACCAGCAGACAGAGGAGGGTTAACCCACCAGTTGGGCCAAAAATGGTGGAAATTCAAGAAGACATCCTTCTTGAAGTGAGGAGGCTGAGTGGTGCTATGGATAAGGTAGCTGCAGCCTTGGAAAATAAATACCTTGTCAAAATAAGGTGACAGGTCCAATTAGGTAGGATTTTATTAACTAGGTTTCTTAAGTCAGAAACAAAACAGAATTAACCTTTTTTTATTTTGCCTTTGTGGCATAACATGAATTATACTATAGTCCACTCTGTTAAGGTGGATCCCTAGATCTTACCTTAGTATATTAAGACACTGCTGACTGGCTGTTGGCAGGGAGGGTATCTGACAATTTTGGCATCCAAAACACTATCCTATAATCAAGAAATATTAGTATTCCTTTACTTAGCTCATCTGATATAGATAAGTTTATTTTGTTGAAAACATTGGAATAAGCAGTGATTCCACAACTATTAACACAACTTCCCATCCTCAATTGTTAATAATTATGGTGAGTAGAAGTCAGAGAACAACATTTAATGATAATTATACTTTCATCTTTTATCAATATTTCCAGCCATTGTGGATTCACAGCTGAAGTGAACGGACTATAGGTATAAAAACAGTCTAAATCAATCAGTCAAAGTGTCTGCCTTTCCATTTCAAGTATTAATATTCCTTTTGAATAAAAAACTCTTTCCTTTTGTTAATGCAGCAATTATTTTGCACACATACGTATGCAGAAAGACACCAATACAGTAAAAGTCCAATCATCCGAAAATCCCAGTGGTATGAATTTGTAGTTTGTATATTTTAAAGTGACTGACAAAAAATGTAAAAATGAAAAACAAAAAACAAAAAATACATAGAAGTGCCAAAGGTGCCGAGCCGTGGGTACAAGAGACAGAAGACTCAGGCGAGGTGTGAATTAAGTCTACGTGTTGCCCTAATGTACAGGTGTCATCTATAATCTCTCTCTCTCTCTCTCTCTCTCTCTCTCTCTCTCTCTCTCTCTCTCTCTCTCTCTCTCTCTCTCTCTCTCTCTCTCTCTCTCTCTCTCTCTCTCTCTCTCTCTCTCTCTGCAGAATGTATGGCGCAATTGCTGTTCTGTTTATTGTCAGAATGTTTAGGTGAGGTCAGGTTGTTTTAGGTGAGGAGACAGCATGAGGAACATTGCTGACAGCAACGCCACCACCCTCAGAGCAAAGCAAGCCAGGAGGTTGTTTAGGGTAGAGACAGCATGAGGAATGTTGCTGATGACGACACCACCGCCCTGAGAGCCACCAGCTACAGAGAAGAACAAACCGGGCGTCTGAGGTGGCGGGGCTTCTGTTTTAAGTGCTTGGGCTTTGTGGCGACTCACACTTTTCGCTGAGATGTATATACATGCAAGTTTGTATAATATATTTTTAACTGTCTTTTATTTACACATAGATTAGAATTATAATATACAAACTTACATGTATATGCAGTTTCAGTGACCGTTGAGCTGCTCCCTGAGAGCTGTGTGTGCGTGACCGCGTTGACCAAAGAGTTTGCAGAGTGTCGCGTCGCCGTGAACCGCGCCCTCGTGGCGGGGCTGGACACGGCTTGCTTCGTGAGGATGAAGGTAAAGAGAGGACGCCGGACCGTCCGGAAGAAGGCGTTAGATGTAAGGTTCCTAATCAAGTGTTTGCAGGAGGTACGGATCGTGGAGGGGAAAATTAAACTTGCGTTTGATATTACGTCGTTTTCACCGCTGACCTTTTCCTTCCACATCAAAACCTTAGTCAGCAGTGTTCCCTGACTGAACGTCAGCCCGTGCATGTGATCCCAGTAACTGACCGCACAGGGCTGCCCTTAGCAAGTGTTCCTACCAGAAAGTCAGCCGGCAACTTCCGCCCCAGAGACTGCCTGTACAGCGCTGCCCCCAGCAGAGTGTCCCGTAACAACGGAGTGCCAGCCCGTGCCTGCTGCCCCAGTAACTGCCTGTATAGAGCTACCATCAGCAGAGTGTCTCTTAACAATGGAGTGCCAGCCCGTGCCTGCTGCCCCAGTAACTGCCTGTATAGAGCTACCATCAGCAGAGTGTCCCGTGACAATGGAGTGCCAGCACGTGCCTGCTGCCCCAGTAACTGTCTGTCTAGAGTTACCATCAGAAGTGTGACCCGTAACAACGGGTGCCAGCCCCCAGTAACTGTCTGAGTTACCATCAGCAGAGTGTCCCGTAACAACGGAGTGCCAGCCCGTGCCTGCCACCCCAGTAACTGCCTGTAAAGAGCTGCCCTCAGCGGAGGAAGACTGCCGCGACGCACAAGAAACAGTCGAGGAACGAACGTGAGCGCCACCAACCCCGAACACCGACACGTCGGTCCTTAGGAACATAACGATCCCCGGAAGGTACAGGCACAGAATGAAGGGCCGAGGAGGTGTTGTGGGGCGCCTCCACGAAGACCATCCCGTCACCATTGAGTATAATGAACGATGCGGCGTAATGAAGCTTCAGGGCCTCGCCGATGACGTCAGACGATGCCAGGACGACATGGATGACACGATAAAGACGTGGCAGAGGGAGAACAGCAAAAAACAAATGACGAAGAAGGCGGCAGCGAACGGAGCCAAGAGTGAAGGCAAAGAAACAACGCCCCGACAAGACACTTAGCCTGTGCGTGCCCCCGACACCCGGCAAGACCAGGCCCGTGAGCAGCGTAAAGCGGGGACGAAGAGTGTGTGTGCCCCCAACACCCGGCAAGGCACTGAGCGTGTGGGTGCCCCCAACACCCGGCAAGGCACTGAGCGTGTGTGTGCCCCCAACACCCGGCAAGGCACTGAGCGTGTGGGTGCCCCCAACACCCGGCAAGGCACTGAGCGTGTGTGTGCCCCCAACACCCGACAAGGCACTGAGCGTATGTGTGCCCCCAACACCCGACAAGGCACTGAGCGTGTGTGTGCCCCCAACACCCGGCAAGGCACTGAGCGTGTGTGTGCCCCAACACCCGGCAAGGCACTGAGCGTGTGTGTGCCCCCAACACCCGGCAAGGCACTGAACGTGTGTGTGCCCCCAACACCCGGCAAGGCACTGAACGTGTGTGTGCCCCCAACACCCGGCAAGGCACTGAGTGTGTGTGTGCCCCCAACACGCGGCGTACGGCCACGGCAATTCGCAACGCCCCTTCGCCCCAAGGCACACGATCCGAGGCGCGGGAACGCCCGCCGGCGGCTGATGGCGCCCCGAAAGAACGCCAAAGAAAAATTGCTAAGGAAGCCGTCAAAGGACGCTCTAAAGGAATTGCTAAAGGGCCATCTAAAGAAGCCCCGAAAGGCGCGTCCCATGACACTCCCGAAGGAGCGCCGAGGGAAGCTCAGCCCTGGACGCTGCTGCCGCCGCCGCGCCTGCGCAGCCCCGACCGGCGGGACATCCTGCGAGCGCTGGCTGTCTGATGACGTCATGGACCTGGCCCAGGAACTGCTGCAGCGGCGGTTCCCGAACACTCGCGGCTTGAACGCCAGAGGCGCCGCCTTCACCCTGCCGACCCTGCAGCCAGGCAGCGGAGCGCTCTTCCTGCAGGTGGTGAACCGGTCCACGCCGATGAGCCTCGCCTCCATGGCGGACTACGGCCGCGCGGGGGGTAGCCACTGGCTACTGCTGTCCTCGTACGGCGCGGCGCTCCCCGGCCAGCTGGCCGTGTACGACTCTCTCAACGACACGCTCTCCGCCTCCACGGCCGCCCTGGTGCGGCAGTTGCAGGAGCTGCACGCCCCGCCCCCGGGCACCGTCATGCGGCCCGTGCAGCGCCAGCGGGACGGCTACAGCTGCGGTCTCTTCGCCCTCGCCTTCGCCTTCAGCATCGCCCACGGCCAGGACCCTTGCCGCGTACGCTACGTGCGGGCCCGCATGGCGCGCCACATGCTGGCGTGCCTCGAGCGGGGCACAATGACGCCCTTCCCCAGCGAGCCCAAGGACACGATGGGCTAAGAACCTTCACCTTCAAACACAGAGAGGAGGACTTAGGCAGCGACAGGAAGGATAAAGAGTGGGTCTCTGCTTCGCCTCTGTTCACAGCTATGTCCAGTGTCGCGACAACTGCTGGAGGTGTCTTTCAGCAGTCCATATGTTTCAGTATTTACTTCATACTTTTTCTACAAATCAAAAAGACGTTAGTACTCTACATTTTATCTTCGGAGCTTCAGCAGCAATGGCAGGTATTTGTGCACAAACACCGAAATAATAATTGATAGAATTGATAACATTCAAGACTCTTAGATTCATGAGATATTCATTTAATACGTAGCTCATAAATCTGCGAGTCTTGAACGTTATCACTTTATTAATTATCCTTTTCGGCCTTCGTGTGCTGGTCATTATCTGTCAGCTCGATCCTGGCCGACCTGCGTGCAGTGATTCAGTGTTTCGTGCGTGTGGATGTTTCTCACGGTGTGCGAGGCCAAAGCCTTATTTTGTGTCTGGTGTAATGTTGCCTGGTCGCTTCTGCTTGTCGTGGTGAGTGGCACCGAGGGACACTGCATGGCGGGGATTGCAAGGTTTTGTGTGATGAGTTGTGGTGTTGCTGGGTGGCTCCTAGTAGAGCGGCAGCCCGGACCATTGAGATGCAACGAACGAGATACCAACTGTAACCCCTACTGGTATTTAGGATTAGACTTGTGAACTGTGAAACTGACCGTCTGCCGAAAATATATGGGTGGCTTACTTAACAAGCACCACTAATTGGTTGTTAGATGTTGGGTCTAGATCCAGTATATGAGATACCAGATGAAACTAATATATAATATATCTGTGGACTCTCCTGATTATAGAATGACCAGTGACAGACATATTGGAAGGTGGGTACCCCCTGACAGACACACTGAAAAGGGGGGTTAATTGAATCTAGATCCAACTTAGGAGATACCAAGTAAAATTTACACTACAATAGCACTGCACATCCTAGAGTACTGTGGTGGTAATGACAGACATTTTAGTGGGTGGTTACCCCCTGACAGACGCCCCACAACGAGTGGGGAGGGGGAGACAGGATCTAGATTCAACTTAGGAGATACCAAGTAAAATTTACACTACAATAGCACTGCACATCCTAGAGTACTGTGGTGGTAATGACAGACATTTTAGTGGGTGGTTACCCCCTGACAGACACACCCCAACAGGTGGGGAGAGGGAAGGACAAGCCCTGATAATTACTGTATAGCCTACGTATAGTATAGGGCCTATTGAACAGTATTATTTATTAACTTTTGATAAAAATCTGCTCTTTTCCAGGAAACCAAATTCATGTTCTCTTTGATAAGTACATCAACCCGTCACTTAAAGATAATGAAAGGAAATTAAGAGGGGCAGATAATATTACTAGATTTACAATCACCGGACCAGAACAAATTCCACGACAAAGAGGCTCCCAGCTCTTGACAAATGGAAATTTCAAAGATGAACTAGCAAAATTCCTTCTCGTGGAATGGTGTAAGGATCACTATGGTCCAATCATTGGACGTAAGGTTCTAGTAGTGTCACATGGTGGTTATTGCTTGAAGTATTCCTTTAATAGTGAACAAGAGTATATGATCACTGACCAACCAGAAAATCTCCAAGGTCATCATGAGGAGGCAGATACTTTGGTTGCTCTTCATGTATCCAAAGTGCATGGGAATATAATTGTTAGAGCTTCGGATACTGACATTGTAATAATTCTGTTAGGTTTACTGGGAAAGATGAGTGAAGAAGAGCAAGAAACACGAAGTATTCTGCTGGACTGCGGATATGGAAACAATCGCAGATATATCAACATCAACGAGCTGTTTCATGTTCTGGAATTAAAAAGAGCTGGAATATCAGCCGCATTACCAGCATTCCACGCCTTCACTGGCTCAGATGTCACAGCAGCATTTTACAGGAAAGGAAAAATAAGACCATTTAACGTCATGGCAAACGATGAAACAGGAAAATTTGTAAAAGCTTTCCAGGAACTCTCATCCACTCAGGATCCAGACATAGAGACTTTGTCTTCCTTTGTATGTGCTCTATATGGCCATCCACACCTTAGTGACCTTACTGAAGCCAGGTATGTCATGTTCAATAAAATGACTGGATCTGTTAACCAAAGAAATCATCTAGCGAATGTGAAGCGTATCAACTGTGCACTCCTGCCACCTTGTACCGCAACTCTCAAAAAGAAAATTCAACGTGCTCAGTATCTTAGCATTCTTTGGCACCGAGCTGATAAGCAAAATCCCAGTGACGGATTAGACCCAATCAATTTGGATGGAAGAAAGATGAGAAAGCTTTTATTCCGGAATGGTTTGAGGGAAGCTCTGTGCCAATGGTCCTCATCCAGAACACTACTAATGTGGCAGAAACTGATACCTGCTCTGATGATATTGATCATGATGAAAGTGATGACCAATGGACAGATGATGAAAGTGCAAGTGATGAAGACACATATTAAATACAGATATTTGTCAAGGCAATGTGTTTTTGCAGATTTGTATCATTATGATGTCGTAATAATAGAAGCATAAATACATCATGAACATTATTGGTTTTAATGCGTTATTTGTATTTATTCACTTATTTATTTATTTATTTATTTTATTTTTACAAATCAGTGGACAGTAATAACTGTTAATGAAATCTGTTTGTTATATGTTAATCTGAGGTAAAAGTATATGACTATATTTTTTGTGATAAATATATATGGACATACCGGTTGCATACCTTTAATGATATTGTGCACATATTTATTTGTGTAAAACGTTCGTTTTGATTTTCTAAAAGGGTTCTTTATTAAATGCTACAGTTTCTTATTTTCCTATATGTTCATTCGTAATATATTGGAAATGTACCATTAAGTTGGTATATAGTGTTATGAATAAATGCAGTTTATTATTCCCATTTTTATGTGAAAGTGAGACAAACAATCCTGAAATGGAGACATTTATTTGGTATATACTGTTATGAATAATTATATACTGTTTATTCTTCCTGTTTTTATGTTAAAGTGAGACAAACTTGAAATGCAGACATTTATTAAGGCACTTTGTTTTATAATTTTTTACCATGGTTAAAATATGAGATTATACTCGTACAGGTAAATATGAACAGACTGTTTTCATGAGTGATTTGTATTTATTTTCAAACAGAGTTGGTCAGTAAGTGTTAAGGAAATGTATTTGTCCTATTAGTTATATCAGTGGGTAAGGCATATGACATTAATACCTTCATGTACGTTAAACCTGCAGTAAACGTATATAGCAATACTTGTATCGATATTATGCTCAAAAAAGATATGTTGGGTTTTTTGTTTTTGTTTGTTTGTTTTTTTCTTTTCTTTTTCAAAAGCAATTTCATTAAATGTTACGGATGTATGATTCTTCCCAATTCAAATCTCTGGCAATACAACTGTACTTGTAAGTACGCACATAACGTACAAATAATTTTATTAGTGATATTTGTTTTAGACAATCATGGGGCTATAGTTAGTACTTGGATGTAGGGCATATTTCGTTAATAGTGATTATATCTTGTGAGTTTTCTTGCCTGGTGGAGACATACATCAGAGATAATATGTTCGAAGTCACTGAACCTGGTATAGCCTATGTGTATAATAAATCAAATGAAATGTCTGTCAGGGGGTAACCACCCACTAAAATGTCTGTCATTACCACCACAGTACTCTAGGATGTGCAGTGCTATTGTAGTGTAAATTTTACTTGGTATCTCCTAAGTTGAATCTAGATCCTGTCTCCCCCTCCCCACTCGTTGTGGGGCGTCTGTCAGGGGGTAACCACCCACTAAAATGTCTGTCATTACCACCACAGTACTCTAGGATGTGCAGTGCTATTGTAGTGTAAATTTTACTTGGTATCTCCTAAGTTGGATCTAGATCCAATTAACCCCCCTTTTCAGTGTGTCTGTCAGGGGGTACCCACCTTCCAATATGTCTGTCACTGGTCATTCTATAATCAGGAGAGTCCACAGATATATTATATATTAGTTTCATCTGGTATCTCATATACTGGATCTAGACCCGACATCTAACAACCAATTAGTGGTGCTTGTTAAGTAAGCCACCCATATATTTTCGGCAGACGGTCAGTTTCACAGTTCACAAGTCTAATCCTAAATACCAGTAGGGGTTACAGTTGGTATCTCGTTCGTTGCATCTCAATGGTCCGGGCTGCGGGTCTATAGGGCCGTGCAGGTTTGTCAGGACGTCTGCTTCCTTCCGTCTTCCCGTGTGTTCCTTCCCCGCACGGCCACCTGCCGCTCCAAATACTTTCCCTTGGCTTGAGTTTTCCCCTACGGGCGTGTCGTGCCGTCTTGGGCAATATTGTGTTTCTTCCTTCCGTTATTGTTTTGAATTTGCTCTTATTTGTTTTGGTTACCAATTCATTTTATAGTTGTATTTTTTGACTGTCACTGACGGTTCGGTGCGCCGTGAGTTGCCTGGAGTTGCCGGGACGCGCTAGTGTGCGTGGTGTTGTCCGCATGATGTGCAGTAGTACACATCCTGCCGCTGGTTGTGGCGAGGCTGCCGCGTGGAGGGTGTGGGGTGGCGTAAGGGCGCGGCCGCAGGGAGGGGGAATGCTGGCCCCGCGAAGACGAAAACGAAGAAGCTTTTCTATGTATTTATACGCCTCCTCGGTGCAGTGGTTAGCGTCCCTAACTACGAATCTGCAGGCATGGGTTCGAATTTTGGCCTGGGTAGTCGGCGTTTTTTTTTTTTTTTTTTTACGTCGTGACCCATAGCGTCGGTAGGCTTCTTCCCGGTGGATCCTGATGGTCGGCCCAAGGCTTCTTCCAGGTGGGGCCTGATGGTCGGCCCAGCCCGTTCTGGCGCAGGCGAGGGTTTATAGTGGCGCCATCTTGCATTGGCTCATGCTGTCCCCCGGAACTCATCTTTAATCCTAGAATCTAGAGTCCGGGTTGATAGGTGGTCTTCTGGACAGCATGTGGGTAGTTTTAAGCCACTCGGCGACGGTTGAAAAATCCCAGCTTGGTGGCACCGGGCGGGGATTGAACTCACGTCGTCCCTAACGCGGCGCCGTCACGCTATCCATTCAGCCACTGCGCAGCTAGATAAGGTAAAAATTAGGCCAAGTAAAAGAAGCCATTAAGCCAAGAAACGTGAGGCAAATGTAAACTAAAAAGCAGGTGAAGCAAGGCAGGTAACGGGAGGCAACTGAAGGTGAGACAGGTAAGGTAAATAGTGCCGTGAAAGTCATTAAGCCAACAAAAACCATGTTAAACAAGCCTAAGGTAAACAAGGGAGGTAACCAGGTGAAGGAAGGTAAAGTGAGTCAATTAGAGGAGAGTCAGGTAAGGTAATTATGTAAGAAAAGTCATTAAGCCAGAGAAGCAAGGCGGATGTAAACTAAACCAAGGCACGACAGATGGAATAGGCAAGGTAAGCCAACTGAAGGTGAGTCAGGTAAAGTAATTAAGCCAAAAAACAAATCGTTAAGCCAAGATTTTCAGATAAAGAAACAAAGAAACAAACACGACGGAAAGAAAGGGTGGAAGACACGAGGACACGAAGAAAGGAAGAAAGGAAACAAAGAAAGAAGGGAGGAGAGCTAAAGAGAAAATAGAAAACATAAGGCAAAGAAAAAGAGGAAGGAAGGAAGACAGAAAGAAGAAAGGCAGGAAACAAAAAAAAAAGAAAAAAGAGCTAAGGTGAAGCTAGAAAACAAAAAGCAAAGAAAAAATAAATAAGAAAAGTAAAAATTAAAGTAAGTTAGTAAATAGGTCAGCAAAGCCAGGTGACGTGTATCACTGTATGGGCGCCGCAGAGAAGGCTTTATTAGTCGCCGCCACCTCCGCAGCACTGTGCCGCCCCTCAAGGCCAAACTGACACACAAGAAAAGATCAGAAAAGGACCTCACGAAAAGCAAGCCTCCTCCAACACCACCTTCTCCACGACAAGACTTTCCCGAGGAAATAGCCAGGATACAGGAACATGTCCACACGGCCCAGTCACGTGAATCACAAGAAGAAACGTCGGCCAAGGCTTTAGGGAAAGAGATGACGGGCTTCCTCGAAGACTGAAGAGGTAAAAGACGAAGGAGAAGAGGAGACGAAAAAGGAACACACACACACACACACACACACACACACACACACACACACACACACACACACACACACACACACACTCACACACACACACTGATGACAAACAAGTAAATGCAAAGCAAATTTTAAAGAATAAACACACACGTAACTCTAGACCAGTGGCTCCCAACCAGGGTCCATGAACCGAATATCAAGTGTTCAATAGAAATTCTAATTATTTTTAAATTCATTATACTGGAATTAGGAGACATGCGGCTCGGAATAAAATTCATACTACACAATCCTTAAAACTGAAATGCTTAAATGCTAGAATTACTCTACATTAGCTAAGGGCACCCGGGGTGTCAAACTCACGGCCCACGTGGCAAATGTAGACATCGGGATGGCCATGAGTGGCCCGCGAGGTGACAGGAAGATTTGTTGCCTCCTGTGGGGGTCCACAGGTGAAAAAGTGAGAGAATAAATGGAAGACGGAAAGAATGAGGAGGAGGAGGAGGAGGAGGAGGAGGAAGAGGACAAAGTTTAGAAACTGAAGAGGTACCAATTGCTGTTTATTTTTTGTCTTGTCTATATTTTTCAGGAGGAGGAGGAGGAGGAGGAGGAAACATGGAAACATGGAAATGTAGGCAACAGAAAGCCTATTGGCTCATTACGTGGTTGCCCGCTTTGATGATTTAATCTGCTCGACAGCCACTTGGGGCCTGGGGAGCAGATGAAAGCACCTCGACATTGAGGAGCAGATGAAAAGCACCTCGATATTGAGGAACAGATACAACAACATAGAAATACAGGGAGACTGGGAGAGGACGAGTGGCCTACACAGGGCAGCCCCAGAATCCCCCCTAATACTCACGGTGAGTGAGGTGTAGTTTCAGGGGCACAGGTGGAGGCTTGATCCTCGTTTTACCGGCGGTACTAGGCACGCACCAGTAACCTGTCACCTTACTGCACCCACACCTCACTCCACTTGTCGTGCGGACATTAGCTGTTGCTTTACTCTATTGTTGACTTACGCTACTTGCAATCTAGGTTGTGGGGGAGAACTATATGAATATAGGTTAAGGTCTTGCTGCAATCTGTCTGAAAACATGCACCTCAATATTCAGTACACTACTGACGCAGCGAAGTGACGGTCGATTCTATATTTGAAGGAGTTGATGGTATTCGCATTTATTATTTCTGAAGGAAGATTGTTCCAGTGACGAATGACTCGGTTTGAAAAGAAACTCCTTCCGATGTCTGTGTTACATCGACTCGACTGAATGGGTAAGCCGTTATTTCTAGTTCTTAGGTTGGTTTGCAGTTCAAAGAATTTGGAGTAATCGACGTTATTGAAGTTTTTCAGATACTTGAAGACTTGAATCATATCCCCTCGTAGGCGTCTTTTCTCCAGTGTAAAAAGATTGAGTCGCTTGAGTCGTTCCTCGTACGGTTGATCCCTTAAGATTGGAATCATCTTTATGGCGCGTCGTTGGATCCTTTCCAATAGATCAATGTCCTTTCTGTAATTAGGAGACCAGAACTGTACTGCATACTCGAGGTGCGGTCTTACCATGGGATTATACAAGGCTAGCATCACGTCTGGTGTTTTACACTCGAAGTTCCTCGCTATGAACCCGAGCATAGTGTTGGCTTTGTTGTAGGCTTTTTTACAGTGATTCGCGTGTTTCAGGTCACTGCTGATAGTGACTCCAAGATCCTTTTCCTCCTGCATCGCTTGCTGAGGTTTCCCATTCATGATGTATGTGTGGTTACTATTTCTGGACCCAATGTGCATGACTTTGCATTTGTCAACATTAAAGGACATTTGCCATTTTTCTGACCATTCGATAATGTGATTGAGGTCTTTCTGAATGGTTTCGCAGTCGGTCTTTGTGAGGGCCTTTCCACCCACCTTGGTGTCATCAGCAAATTTCGATATTGTTGATTTCAATCCTGATTCGAGGTCGTTGATATATATGATGAGGAGAATGGGTCCCAGCACTGACCCTTGAGGCACTTCACTAGTGACTGGAAGCCAATCGGAAGGCTGCCCGTTTAGTAGTACTCGTTGTTTTCTGCCGGTGAGCCAATCTCTTATCCACGCGATCAGATTGGTTCCAATGCCCGCCGAGTGCAGTTTCTTAAGGAGTCGCTCGTGCGGTACCTTGTCGAAGGCTTTCTGAAAGTCCAGGCATATAACATCACTGGGGCTGTGGGCATCCCAGTTATTATATATACCTTGGCAAAAGTCTAATAAATTTGTTAGGCATGAGCGCTTGTTTCTGAAGCCATGCTGGGTGTCGGAGATTACATTATTGTCTTCTAGAAACTTGACAAGTTTGTCTCTAATAATCTTTTCGAGTATTTTTCCTGCCACTGATGTCAAACTTATGGGCCTGTAGTTTATTTCAACGCTTTTGTCTCCTTTTTTGAAAATCGGTGTTACGTTCGCCATCTTCCAGTCTTCCGGGACCTTTTTCAATTGAACAGACTGGTTGAATATGTTAGTGAGTGGCTGAGTGAGTGAACGAATCCTGCACCATTTCTATAAGCCTGTTACCCTCTTGATCTCCAGTCATCAGTCCCCAGTCGATGTTAGGACAATTAAAGTCCCCAATTATTATTGCTTCTTTGCTTTGTGTTAAAGAGTGAAGCTCTTCGTACAAGGCAGTGTCGTCTGCTGCCTGTTGTTTTGGAGGCCTGTACACGGTCGCAAGTGTTAGTTTCTTATTATTCGCGGTTATTTCCACATAGACGGAGTCGTAATTCTCTGCGTCCTGTTTGTCTATTTTTATGGCAGGGAGCGTACTTTTTACGTAGCAAATTACTCCTTCTCCTTTCTTGTGCAATCAATTTTTTTGGAAGCTTTCGTACCCGGGAAATGACAGTTCAGATACTAGATGTGCAGAGTTGGCCCAAGTCTCTGTGATGGCTACCACATCTGGTTTCTCAGTTGCAATATACGCCCTAATTTCGTCCTTTTTGGGTAATAGACTGCGTGCATATGTGTACAAAATGGAAATGTGACTCCTGGTTTGGCCGCGTCGTGTTGAATGAGTTCGCTTGTCGGGGGCGTCGTTGGTTACACAGTTTCTTGCAAGCCGCATCGACGCTACGGTTCGGTTGATCAAGGGTTGCCTTTGCCCTCGCCTGCAGTTTTTTTTAATAGCTTTTCGTGAAACTTTCAACTGCCTCGTTCAGGAGCCTTCCAAGCCGCGCCGAACCAACATTGTTCAGGTGGAGTCCGTCCTCCCAAAACAAATCTGGGCGCTGATTGAAATGATGCCACGCATTCGTGAACGCTACGCCTTCATCGTTACACAACTGCTTTAGACTAGTGTTGACGCCGTACGCTTTACTGTTAAATCCGGCGAACGTATTGACTCTCGGTAGAATTCCAGAGACGATGATGTGAGGGACTTGGTCTTTTGCTAACAGGTCCTGAGATTGAGTTGACTGAAGGTCGTTAGTTCCCGCATGGATCAGATACACTGTGTCGTCCTTCGCATTTACTGAAACTGCATCGACAGCTGATTCAATATCGTCCAGTTTGGCTCCGGGGATACAGAAACGCTGCCGTGTCAATGTATTCCTACCGCAAAACTCCGTAAGTTGGCCTCTCACCAGACTGTCGCCAACTAAGTTGACTCTAGTAGTCAGTTTGCCCATGCCAGGAAAAAGCGTCTGGTTCGTACAAGCGACAGCTGGGAGAATGGTCTTGTGGTTTCTTTTGGCAGGGGGCAGGCAGGAGGGGGAGAGTAAGAGGAAAAAGTAATAGAGAAACAGAAGGAGAGAAAGGGGGAAGAGGAAGATGAAGGATGGGGAGGAGGAAGAGAGGAAAAGAAGAAGAGGAGGAGGAGGGTAAGAGGAAGAAATGTGAGAGAAGGAGAGGGAAAGGAAGAGGGAGATGAAGGATAAGGAAGAGAAAAAAGAGTAACCAGAGAAGATAGGAAGGAGGAAGGGAAGGAGGAGGAAGAGTAAGCGAAGAAAGGAGAAAGGGAAGGAAGGAGGAAGAGAAGGAACAAGCAGAAGGGAAGGAGGAAGAAAATGAAAGAGAAGAAGAAGTAGTAAGAAAAGAGAGAAGGAAAGGAAAGGAAGGGAAGGAAGAATCAGAGTAAGGTAAGAAAGAGGAAGGAGATAAAGAAACAAATAAATAAAGAAGAGAAGGAGGAGGCGGAGGAGGAGGAGGAGGAGGAGGAGGAGGAGGAGGAGGAGGAGGAGAAGAGAGAGACGTAAGATGGAAAACAGAGAAAGGTGATGGCCAGAAACAGTGAAACGAAGAGGAGGAGCAAGTAAAAGGCGATAAAAGAGGAGAGGGACATGGAAGGAGGGGAGAAGGCGTGTAAGAGAGGAGTTACAATAAAACGAGAAAGACACCAACACATAAATTTGATAGAGGGAAGGGAAGGAGGAGGAAGGAGAGAGGAAAGATGAAGGGAAGAAAGGAGAAAGAGGAGGAAGAAGGAAGACGGGAAGGGAGGAGGAAAGGAAGGAACAAGCAGAAGGGAAGGAGGAAGGAAAGGAGGAGGAGGAGGAAGGGAAGGAGGAGGAGGAAGGAAAGGAAGGAAGGAACGAAATCAAAAGTAAAAAAGGAAAGGTAACAGAGGAAGGAGGAGGGAGAAAGTAAAGATGAAGAGAAGAAAGGAGAAAGAGGAGGAAGAAGGAAGAAGGGAACAAGCAGAAGGAAGGAGGAAGGGAAGGAGGAGGAGGAGGAAGGGAAGGAAGGAAGGAAGGAAATGAAAAGCAAAAAGGAAAGGTGAAAGACGAAACGGTAGACACGTGAATATATATGAAGTTCAATGGTAAAGTTGGAGGCACATACACTATAGCTGCGCGTGGCCTCGGTGCTCATCTCCGTCACACCAACCCTTGAACCCTGAATAACGACTATGCAGCCAGGCACGCTAACCACTTTATCACGGAGGCGTATACAGTGATCCTAGTCTCGTATACTGAAGTAGAGTTACATCTAGAGCAGTGTGTATTTAAGGATACATAGGAATACATAAGAATATACAAGAATAAGACAAGAATGTACAAGGACACACAAGAATAGGACAAGGATAAGACAAGGATACATAAGAATATATACGAATAAGACGGGAATATACACGGACACACACGAATAGGACAAGGATAAGACAAGGATACATAAGAATCTACACGAATAAGACGGGAATATACACGGATACACACGAATAGGACAAGGATAACACAAGGATACATAAGAATCTACACGAATAAGACGGGAATATACACGGATACACACGAATAGGACAAGGATAAGACAAGGATACATAAGAATACACAAGAATAAGACAAGAACATACAACACTAAGATGCCAAAGGAAACGCAAGGATAATAAACAACAATCAGTCAAGGCTGTCCTCATAAGGCAAGTTCCTCACTCCTTGAATCATTTATGTCATCCTCCTCTGTACAGATGTTAGTATCCGTACAGAGGAGGATGACATAAATGATTCAAGGGTGAACTACCTCTGTAGAGACGTTAGTATCTGTACAGAGGAGGATGACAAATTATTGAAGGGGTGAGAAACTTGCCTTTTGAGGATAGACTGAAGCATTTAATCTACACTCTCTAGGAAGGCGAAGGTTGCGAGGAGACTTGATCGAGGTTTATAAATGGATGAAGGGCTTTAATAAAGGGGATGTCAATAGGGTTTTGGTTGTAAAAGAGGCAGGTAGGACACGTAGCAACGGTTTTAAGTTAGATAAATTGATTCAACAAAGACATTGGAAAGAATTGGTTTACCAGTAGAGTGGTGGATGAGTGAAACAGGCTTGGCAGCCATGTTGTGGGTGCCAACACCATAGATACATTCAAGAAGATGTTGAATAAACTTATGGATAGTGAGGTAAGGTGGGGTTAGAATTACAGGAGCTGCTTTGTATAGGCCAACCGGCCTCTTGCAGACTCCTTACGTTCTTATGTTCGCATGAAACATGCACACTTGTAGTTGAGAGAGAAAAAAGTTTCAAAGCCATATGAAAATGAATGATCACCTATATCTAACTTTCTTCGTCTATTTATCCTCAAGAAACAATTATATCGGTTTAGGGAATAAGTAAACACACATACTCTGACACTTGAGCGAGAGAGGAGGCAGGTCACGCCCAGTTCTGAAGCCAAGCAAAAAAGAACCGATCACCACATATTATAGTTGTTATGTTATATTACTGAGTTATAGAAAGGAAACAAGAACAGAAAGAATGGCAAGGTGGCGGAGTGGAAGCAAAGCGCACGTATTCTTCTACTTAAGAGAAAGGAGGAAAGAGTCAAGTAGAGTTCTGAAGGGGAAACAAAGAAACGATCACCACATGTTATAGAGATGTTGTTATGTTACAGAGTTCTAGTAGAAAGGGAGCGAGAGGAGGAGGAATGGCAAGGGGACTGAGTGGAGGGGAAACACATGTATTCTTCTACTTGAGAGAGAGAAGAGAGGAAAGAAAGTCACGTATAGTTCTGAAGATAACACAAAGAAACAATCACCACATGTTATAGAGTTGCCATAGCTGTTTTAGAGTTATATAGAATGGGAACGACAGGAGGAGGAATGGCAAGGTGACGGAGTGGAAGCGAAACACATGTATTCTTCTGCTTGAGAGAGAGAAGAGGAAGGTCATGTACAGTTCTGAAGCCAAACGAAAAAGAAACAATCACAACATGTTTTAGAATTGTTGTTATGGATATGCTACGTTATTTAAAGAGAGGTTACGAGAGGATGAGGAATGGTATGATGGCGGGGTAGAAGCAGAACACACGCTTTTTTTTACTCGAGAGAGAAGTGACAAGGGGAAGAATGCCGCGCACAGTTCAGAGCTAAACGAAAAGAAACGGTCACTGCATACTATAGGAATTGTTATATTTAGGTTATGGTAAAATTGACCTCTCTTTGGCCTTTCATTCTTCTCTCTGTACAGGAGCAGCGTTTAGTGAGCCTTTTGTTTACTTGTCCTTGCCCTTAAGCTGTTTCCTATACGGTAAAAAATAGGAGTTATAGAAGGGGTACGATAATGAGGCATGGCAAGGAGGCGAAGTGGAAAGGACATTATCTGCGTTTTCTTTTCTTTTTCCTTTAAACTTTTCCTCCTCGATCGCCATCCTCTTTTCCCCTACGTTCGTCTTCTTTCCTCTTGGTTTCTTCTGCGTATTCTTTTCCTTTATTTTCCGTGTATCTTTTCCTGCGTCTCGTGTTAACAGCATTACTGGTTCTAATGGGGCAGTATCGACCGACGAAGGCGATGGAGAGGAGAGGAACGGTGCTGACGGGAGGCTGGCTCACTGTGTGGGGTCCAATTCTCTACCATTTTGAGGCTGACACACCCACACCCAACCCCAGACCGAGACACGCACATTGGATAAGGCTTTCGTAGAGGTTGTTTTAGTCTCTCTCTCTCTCTCTCTCTCTCTCTCTCTCTCTCTCTCTCTCTCTCTCTCTCTCTCTCTCTTCTCTTCCTTCCTTCCTTCCTTCCTTCCTTCCTTCGCGCTTCTGCGCTCCTGCCTAACGAATTTATTAGACTTCTTCCAAGGTATATATAAGAACTGGAATGCCCACATACCCAGTGATGTTATATACCTGGACTTTCAGAAAGTCTTCAACAAGGTACCGCACGAGCGACTCCTTCAGAAACTGCAATCGGCAGCCTTCCGATTGGCTTCCAGTCACTAGTGGAGTGCCTCAAGGGTCAGTGCTGGGTCCCATTCTCTTCATCATATATATCAACGACCTCGAATCAGGATTGAAATCAACAATATCGAAATTTGCTGATGACACCAAGGTGGATGGAAAGGCCCTCACAAAGACCGACTGCGAAATCATTCAGAAAGACCTCAATCACATTATCGAGTGATCGGAAAAATGGCAATGCAAAGTCATGCACATTGGGTCCAGAAATAGTAACCACACATACATCATGAATGGGAAACCTCTGCAAGCGATGCAGGAGGAAAAGGATCTTGGAGTCACTATCAGCAGCGACCTGAAACACGCAAATCACTGTAAAAAAGCCTACAACAAAGCCAACACTATGCTCGGGTTCATAGCAAGGAACTTCGTGTGTAAAACGCCAGACGTGATGCAATCCTTGTATAATTCCATGGTAAGACCGCACCTCGAGTATGCAGTACAGTTCTGGTCACCTAATTACAGAAAGGACATTGATTTACTGGAAAGAATTCAACGACGCGCCACGAAGATGATACCAACCTTAAGGGCTCACCCGTACGAGGAACGACTCAAGCGACTCAATCTCTTTACATTGGAGAAGAGACGCCTACGAGGGAATATGATTCAAGTCTTCAAGTATCTGAAAAAAATCAATAACGTCGATTACTCCAAATTCTTTGAACTGCAAACCAACCTAAGAACTAGAAATAACGGTTTACCCATTCAGTCTTGTCGACGTAACACAGACATCGGAAGGAGTTTCTTTTCAAACCGAGTCATCCGCCACTGGAACAATCTTCCTTCAGAAGTAGTAAATGTGAATACTATCAACTCCTTCAAATATAGAATCGACCGTCACTTCGCTGCGTCGGGAGTAAACTGAATATTGAGGTGCTTTCATCTGCTCCTCAATATCGAGGTGCTTTCATCTGCTCCTCAATGTCGAGGTGCTTTCATCTGCTCCCCAGGCCCCAAGTGGCTGTCGAGCAGATTAAATCACCAAAGCGGGCAACCTCGTAATGAGCCAATAGACTTTCTGTTGCCTGCATTTCCACGTTTCCATGTTTCCTTCCTTTCTTCCTTCATTTCTTTCTTTCTTTCTTTCTTTCTTTCCTTCTCTCTTGTTTCCTTTCTTTCTTTCTATCTTTCTTTCTCTCTTTCTTTCTTTCTTTCTCTTTCTCTCTATCTATCTCTCCATCCATTATCTATCTGGTATTCTATCTCTCTCCCTCTCTGTTATAATAAGGACAGTGCGTGGTCGATGCGTCCATTCCACAACGCTGCGTCATTACCAACAAGATTTTTTCCACGCAGGATTCATGAAGCTCCTCGCCATCCATAAAACATCGGCGACTCAAATCAATAAACAATTTACTCTTGACAGCAAACCCTTCCTCAACCCTGAACGAGTGTGTGTGTGTGTGTGTGTGTGTGTGTGTGTGTGTGTGTGTGTGTGTGTGTGTGTGTGTGTGTAAGATAGTAGATAGTGTTGGCAATTAAAATCAGTGCGGTGCAGGTGCTCAAACTTACGTGGACACACACACACACACACACACACGACACATATACATGATTACGATAACCTATCTCTCTGTCTGTCTGTCTGTCTGTCTTCCTCTCTTTCTCTCACATATCTCTGAGTCCCTGGTTTCTAGACGCCACACTGTAGGTAATGTGACCCCTGCAATGCCCTTCACTTCTTCCTCTACATGCATACCATATCTAACGCCTCTTCCTTCCTCTCTCTCTTAAACACACATAAACACCTTGGTTCTTAGACACCATGATATAGATTATGTTGCCAAAGCAAGACTCCACTCCATCCTTCCTCTACTAAAACAGATCTTTCGGCTTTCCTTCCTCCTCTCTCTCAAACACTCATACATAGGTACCCTGTAGTTCGTGGTTTTTAGACACACTATAGGCGATGTGGCCCCTCTAAGACACCATTTCTTCCTTCCTCTACGAGTCTACACGTTTAACAAATTCTTACAACTTTCCCTTCCTCCTCTCTCTCTCTCTCTCTCTCTCTCTCTCTCTCTCTCTCTCTCTCTCTCTCTCTCTCTCTCTCTCTCTCTCTCTCTCTCTCTCTCTCTCTCTCTCTCTCTCTCTCTCACACACATACACGCCCTGAGTCCGCCCGTTTCTCCACACTACACTGTTCGCAGCGCTACCGGAGACCCTCGCGTTCCTTCCTTTTATACCCGCATACGCTGAGTTTCATGACAGTGTATTCCGCTCAACGACCGCCTTAAAATGGTGCTGGAACTGAAACTGAGACCCACCGTGTGTCGCGCCGCAGAGATCTCTGCGCCCGCAACGACGCCAGCTTAACACGGTGCTCCAGGGTTGGTATTCTCAGACGCTTCCACCTCTCACGTCAGCTATTTCCAAAGGCCAAAAAGGAGATAATCGGATTCTCATGAGTGTTTCCTTATGTTCAAAATACAGAAGAAGGGTCAAACTACTGCCAGGTTTATTAAACTACCTCTGGAAATGGCCCAAACCCGTAACGAAAGCCCTATGAAATGTGGGTGTGTGATCCCCGAAATGTTTGAGAACATGGTCCCTGGTTCCTCGCGCTGATGGCAAACCTCACAGATGGATCCTTTCAATTTTCTGTATCATGGAAACGGAGAGCTTGAGTTTATCCCTCGAGGCGCCACTACCAGCAAACTTAATAAACACAATAGTACACGAACAGCATAATAATACGTGTGAATGGCAAACCTCATAGATGGATCCTTTCAATTTTCTGTATCTTGGAAATGGAGAGCTTGAGTTTATCCCTCGAGGTGGCACTACCAGCAAACATAATAATACATGAATAGCAACGAGGCATATTAATTCTGATGTTCTGCAATTATGAGGAAGGGGTAGATAGAGGTTAATAGAGTAATCCTTTCATTTTTCTGTATCTTGGAAATGGGGAGCTTGAGTTTATCCCTGGAGGCGCCACTACCAGCAAACATAATGATACCTGAATAGCAACGAGGTATATTAATTCCGATGGAGGCGCCACTACCAGCAAACATAATAATACCTGAATAGCAACGAGGTATATTAATTCCGATGTTCTGCAATTATGAGGAAGGAGAGAATTTAGGTTAATGTTGTAATATGATCAGGAAAGGTATAAGGATTAAGGGCTGTGGCGAGGAATAACATCATGCACTATAACTAACATATAAAGAGTATTTACGTAGATGTTAATACTAATACTCTACAAGGAAGGCGAAAATAGAGGCAAACGCTGTAATACTCATCAGGAAGAGTAAGGATTAAGGGTTATGGCGATGAGTAACACCACGCACTACAGCTAACATATAAAGAGTAGTTACGTAGCTGAATTTATCACTCTAGCAATATGTTGTTATAAGGAAGGGGAGGATTTGGGTTAATGTTGTATTACTCATCAGAGAGGGTGAGGATTAAGGGGTGTGGCAAGGAATAACACCATGCACTACACCTAACATTATATAAAGTGTAGTTACCTGTTTAATAGAGCGTGCATGACAGACCCCTCACCTGTTAATTAATATCAGTGCGTGAGGTGTGCCTGAGTCCTGAAAACCACGAGGTAAAACATGGAAATACAGGGAACAGAAAGCCTATCGAACAGATAAAAGGAGTTCGTATTCAGGTAGATAATAGTTCTGCTTCACTAAAATTTACAGACGAACGTACGAGTAACATAGTCCTTTTTTTTCATAGCGGGGAAAAACTATAACAGGCCATAAAGCAATGTATATAAATGTGTATAGAGTGAGTATATAATAGAGAGGAAGACCAACGATATAGCTACGCCTGGCCTTAGTGCTCATCTCCGTTCCTTTGACTCTTTAGCATATGATGGATACACAATAAGCAGGGATTAGCTGCGCGTGGCTTTAGTGCTCATCTTCGATCCATTGCCATAAGGTTATAGTGGGAATACAATAAGCAAAGACTAGCTGCGCGTGGCTTCAGTGCTCATCTCCGATCCATTGACTCTGAAGCTTATGGTGGGTATACAATAAACGAAAACTAGCTGCGCGTGGCCTCAGTCCTCATCTCCGATCCACTGACTCTGAAGCTTATGGCGGGTATACAATAAACGAAAACTAGCTGCGCGTGGCCTCAGTGCTCATCTCCGTTCCACTGACTCCGAAGCTAATGGTGGGTGTACAATAAACGAAAACTAGCTGCGCGTGGCCTCAGTGCTCATCTCCGATCCATTGACCCTTGAGCTTTGGTGGGAATACAATAAACGAAGACTAGCTGCGCGTGGCTACAGTGCTCATCTCCGATCCACTGACCCTTGAGCTTTGGTGGGAATACAATAAACGAAAACTAGCTGCGCGTGGCTACAGTGCTCATCTCCGATCCATTGACCCTTGAGCTTTGGTGGGAATACAATAAACGAAGACTAGTTGCGCGTGGCTTCAGTGCTCATCTCCGATTCATTGCCCCTTGAGCTTATGGTGAGAATACAATAAACGAAGACTAGTTGCGCGTGGCCTCAATGCTCATCTCCGATCCATTGACTCTTAAGCTAATGTTGGGTATACAATAAGCAAAGACTAGCTGCGCGTGGCCTCAGTGCTCATCTTCGATCCATTGACCCTTGAGCCGATGGTCAGTACAGCCATCAACACACAGAGACTAGCCAGCTGCTGCGCCCAAAGTCTGAAGCCGTGTGTTGCCTGGCCCACGCACTCCTCAGACTCATAAGCTACGCACGCAAGCGGTGACCTACACGCCAACGTTCCTGGAATATGTAACGACTTCTCAGGGTGTCTATAAATTCCCTAGTATTCTCTTCGTACCTTCGTTTTAATTGTTTGTGTTCTATTGAGGGGTTATTTTTATTTCATTTTACAGGCGTGTATATATATTTTTTTCAGTATATCTTATTAGTTTTATTTCTTACTAGCTTTTTTTTCGTTTTCCTGATGTAATATTTTATTCGAATGTATTTTGAATTTGTCTGGATCATTTATATTCTAACCCGTCCGCTGCGACTGGCACGGATTTGGCCTTCACTGGTAGCCTGGTAACATAAACTCCCAGGTCTTTCTCTGCCTCTGTGGTGGATAGTAGAGTGTTTACCATGTGGTATTGCTGTGCTGGATATCCCTTCACTGGTAGCCGGGTGACATACACTCCCAGGTCTTTCTCTGCGTCTGTGGTGGATAGTGGAGTGTTTTCCATGTGGTATTGGAGTGCTGGATATCGCTTCACTGGTAGCCTGGTAACATACACTTCCAGGTCTTTCCCTGCCTCTGTGGTGGATAGTGGAGTGTTTCCCATGTGGTATTGGTGTGCTGGATATCCCTTCACTGGTAGCCTGATAACATACACTCCCAGGTCTTTCTCTGCCTCTGTGGTGGATAGTGGAGTGTTTCCCATGTGGTATTGGTGTGCTGGATATCCCTTCACTGGTAGCCTGGTAACATACACTTCCAGGTCTTTCTCTGCCTCTGTGGTGGATAGTGGAGTGTTTCCCATGTGGTTTTGGTGTGCTGAATATCCCTTCACTGGTAGCCTAGTAAAATACACATCCAGGTCTTTCTCTGCCTCTGTGGTGGATAGTGGAGTGTTTCCCATGTGGTATTGGTGTGCTGGATATCCCTTCACTGGTAGCCTGGCCACATACACTCCCAGGTCTTTCTCTGCCTCTGTGGTGGATAGTGGAGTGTTTCCCATGTGGTATTGGTGTGCTGGATATCCCTTCACTGGTAGCCTGGTAACATACACTCTCAGGTCTTTCTCTGTCTCTGTGGTGGATAGTTTAGTGTTTCCCATGTGTTATTGGTGTGCTGAATATTCCTTCACTGGTAGCCTGGTAACATACACTCCCAGGTCTGTCTCTGCCTCTGTGGTGGATAGTGGAGTGTTTCCCGTGTGGTATTGGTGTGCTGGATACCCCTTCACTGGTAGCCTGGTAACATACACTCTCAGGTCTTTCTCTGCCTCAGTGGTGGATAGTGGAGTGTTTCCCATGTGGTGTTGGTGTGCTGGATATTCCTTCACTGGTAGCCTGGTAACATACACTCCCAGGTCTTTCTCTGCCTCTGTGGTGGATAGTGGAGATGTTTCCCATGTGGTGTTGGTGTGCTGGATATCCCTTCACTGGTAGCCTGGTAACATACACTCCCAGGTCTTTCTCTGCCTCTGTGGTGGATAGTGGAGTGTTTCCCATGTGGTATTGGTGTGCTGGATATCCCTTCACTGGTAGCCTGGTAACATAAACTCCCAGGTCTTTCTCTGCCTCTGTGGTGGATAGTGGAGTGTTTCCCATGTGGTATTGGTGTGCTGGATATCCCTTCACTGGTAGCCTGGTAACATACACTCCCAGGTCTTTCTCTGCCTCTGTGGTGGATAGTGGAGTGTTTCCCATGTGGTATTGGTGTGCTGGATATCCCTTCACTGGTAGCCTGATAACATACACTCCCAGGTCTTTCTCTGCCTCTGTGGTGGATAGTGGAGTGTTTTCCATGTGGTATTGGAGTGCTGGATATCCCTTCACTGGTAGCCTGGTAACATACACTCCCAGGTCTTTCTCTGCCTCTGTGGTGGATAGTGGAGTGTTTCCCATGTGGTATTGGTGTGCTGGATATCCCTTCACTGGTAGCCTGGTAACATACACTCTCAGGTCTTTCTCTGATTCTGTGGTGGATAGTGGAGTGTTTCCCACGTGGTATTGGTGTGCTGGCTATCCCTTCACTGGTAGCCTGGTCACATACACTCCCAGGTCTTTCTCTGCCTCTGTGGTGGATAGTGGAGTGTTTCCCATGTGGTATTGGTGTGCTTGATATCCCTTCACTGGTAGCCTGGTAACATACACTCCCAGGTCTTTCTCTGCCGCTATGGTAGATAGTGGAGTGTTTCCCATGTGGTATTGGTGTGCTGGATATCTCTTCACTGGTAGCCTGGTAACATACACTCCCAGGTCTTTCTCTGCCTCTGTGGTGGATAGTGGAGTGTTTCCCATGTGGTATTGGTGTGCTTGATATCCCTTCACTGGTAGCCTGGTAACATACACTCCCAGGTCTTTCTCTGCCGCTATGGTAGATAGTGGAGTGTTTCCCATGTGGTATTGGTGTGCTGGATATCTCTTCACTGGTAGCCTGATAACATACACTCCCAGGTCTTTCTCTGCCTCTGTGGTGGATAGTGGAGTGTTTCCCATGTGGTATTGGTGTGCTGGATATCCCTTCACTGGTAGCCTGGTAACATACACTCCCAGGTCTTTCTTTGCCTCTGTGGTGGATAGAGGAGTGTTTCCCATGTGGTGTTGGTGTGCTGGATATCCCTTCACTGGTAGCCTGGTAACATACACTCCCAGGTCTTTCTCTGCCTCTGTGGTGGATAGTGGAGTGTTTCCCAAAAATGACCCTCTCTCTACCATCTCCACCTATGTATTTCGACTTTTTTTCGTTTACAATCACATACACTATCCTATTCTTTCTTTAAATTCTAGTAATGCTAGCTTGTTTACTCTGATATACCGCATAATTCATCCTCTCTATACCGTCTCCATCAATATATTTCACTTTTTTTGTTTATAACTACGTACACTATCATATTTTGTCCTTTAATTCTAGTAATGCTAACTCGTCTACTCTATTTCAACATCTATCTACGTATTTTATCTATTTTCTACTAATAAATACGCAATCTCTACTTTTATGCAACAAGGGAGGCAGCTCAAGGTAAAAAAAAAAAACAATAACAGCAACAAAAATATCCGCAAAAAAAAAATGTACGAGGTCAGAGGAGAAGTCAGCCTCGGGTGGAGAGGTCAGTCTTGGTACTCTCCCACTCCGTCTGTAAGTTCTAATAATCATGCAAATTTCGCCTATTATTTCATCCTCATAAATATACAACCTATCCCATCACGTCTATGAATTGTACTGATGTGAAGATCCGCTCCTCTATCTCACTTTACTTTCATATTCTTACTTTTCTTCCACAAATACCTCAACACATGAACACTATAACATTCTGTCTGAAAACTATCGTCAGGTAGAACTCGCTCAGTGTTTCATCTTCAGTAATTTTACCTTTTTATCCACTTACAATAATTACAGACACTATCCCATTCTTCCAATAATTACGCACACTATCCTATTCTGCTTGTAAATAGAATAGTAACACATAATTTGATCAGCCTATTTCATCTTCACCTGCCTATTTTTAACTGTTTTCGACTTATAATCACGCAGCATGGGTTCACAAAAGGTAGGTCATGCCTCACCAATCTCTTGTCCTTCTACAATAAAGTATTTGAGGCGGTTGGCAGAGATGAAAATTATGATGTAATCTATCTTGATTTTAGTAAAGCGTTTGACAAAGTTCCTCACCAACGACTGTTGCTTAAATTACAGTCTCACGGAGAAGAGGGTAAAGTTTTGAACTGGGTCAAGGCGTGGCTTAGCAATAGGAAGCAAAGAGTGCAAATCAATGGTAAAAGATCTGACTGGGGATGTGTTACGAGTGGGGTCCCACAAGGTTCGGTATTAGGTCCACTTTTGTTTATTATTTATATCAATGACTTAGATACAGGAATTAGTAGTGATGTTAGTAAATTTGCAGATGATACCAAGATCGGTAGAGTAATTGAGTCGGATCAGGACGCTAGTATTCTTCTAGGTGAACTCAACATATTGTATGACTGGGCGGATAAATGGCAGATGGAGTTCAATGTAGGGAAGTGCAGTATTCTGAGTGTAGGTAGGAACAACCCCTCATATAACTATTGCTCAAATGACACTCTCATAAGCAGGTCTGGGTGCGAGAGGGATTTAGGGGTCTTAGTGAGCTCTGATCTCCGTCCAAGGGCACAATGCATTCAAGCTAGAAATCGAGCAAATAGGGTACTGGGATTTATTTCAAGGAGCGTAAGCAACAGAAGCCCCGAAGTCTTCCTCAAACTATATTTAGCATTAGTTAGACCTCATCTTGACTATGCGGTTCAGTTCTGGTCACCTTACTATAGAATGGATATCAAAATGTTAGAATCGGTGCAGAGGAGGATGACTAAGATGATTCAGGGGTTGAGAAACTTGCCATACGAGGAAAGACTCAAACAGTTAAACTTGCATTCTCTAGAAAGGCGAAGGGTGCGTGGAGACATGATCGAGGTTTATAAATGGATGAAGGGCTTTAATAAGGGAGACATTCATAAGGTTTTGTTGGTAAGAGAACCGGGTAGGACACGAAGTAATGGGTTTAAACTGGATAAATTCAGATTCAACAGGGACATAGGCAAAAATTGGTTGACTAACAGGGTGGTGGATGAGTGGAATAGGCTTAGCAGTCATGTGGTGAGTGCTAATACAATTGTCACATTCTAAAATAGACTAGATAAATTCATGGACAGCGATATTAGGTGGGGTTAGATACACGGGAGCTTAGGTTCAAAGGAGCTGCCTCGTACAGGCCTACCGGCTCTTGCAGACTCCTGCGTTCTTATGTTCTTATGTTTTTTAAACTATCCTACTCTGTCTTAATACTCCATTAATGCACAACCATCATATTCTTACCTTTTTTTTCCACATTGAACTCTCCACCCAGAAACAATCCCATTCCGTCTATAAATTGCACTCATCCACTCTATTCCATCTCCATCTATACATCTACATATTCTTAACTTTTATTTCACACTGAACTATTATTAACACGGAAACTCTCCCATTCTGTCCATAAATCTAGTATAAGCCAGCGCTGGTCCACTCTCTATCATCCCGTCCACACACACACACACACACACACACACACACACACACGCACACTGCTTTATGAGTGACTTACTGGAACTCCATCAACAGCTCCAGCCTCGCATCCATCACCGCTCGGGATGGACGCTTGGGAACACTATATTAACCCAGCAGCACACGCACGCACACACACACACACACACACACACACACACACACACACACACACACACACACACACACACACACACACACACACACACACACACACACACACACACACACTAACATCAGCCTCCCAGGAAACATATGGCGGGGCATTAGTAAGCGGCGTTGTTAATCCACGCTACAGCAAGGATAAATAGAACCCAAGAGTGAGTGCCTGCTCCTCCATCTATATCCATTTTGTTGGCGTGAATCATGTCTTTTATATTACCTAACTCAGCGAGGATTGGCGGACCCCTATGGTGAGTGCCTCCTCCTCCACCAGACTCTCTCTCTCTCTCTCTCTCTCTCTCTCTCTCTCTCTCTCTCTCTCTCTCTCTCTCTCTCTCTCTCTCTCTCTCTCTCTCTCTCTCTCTCCCGGCCGCATGTTTCAGAAAAGTATGCAAGATTGGCACCAAGACGAACCCCTGAGACTTGGGTGACTAACAACTTAATTCTATTCTACTTATTCTCATTTTATTCTATGGTGTATTTCCCACCAAAAAATATCAGTAATGACCTATTGAACTAATCTAGCCTGACTTAACCACGTGATGCTCCCTTAATTATTCTCAGTATATTTCCCGGCAAAAAGTCCTGTCATAACCGATCCTGACCTCATCTAATTTAACCTAACCTGACCTAACCCAATCTACCCTACCTTTAACTAACCAGCCTGACCTCAGCTAACCTAACCTAACCTTAGCTAATATAAGCTAACTTGTCCTAACTTATTTTAGCTTATCCTAACCTAGCTTAACCTTTATTTTTACAGAAAGGGAGACAGCTCAAAGGCAATTAAACAAAACAACAACAACAAAAAAAACCCACTAGGCGTTCTTCCTCCTCCTCCTAACCAACCCTAACCTCAGCTAACCCAACCTGACGTCACCCAATTTATCCTAACCTTAACTAACCTAATCTAACCTAACCTAACCTGGCCTAACCCAATCTAACCTAACTATAATCTAACCAAACTTGACCTAACCTAACCTGATCTTACCCAACCCAACCTGTCTTAACCTAAACTAAAATGACCTAACCCCAAGCAAACCTAACGTAGACTAACCTAACCCAATCTAACCTAACTATAATCTAACCAAACTTGACCTAACCTAACCTGATCTTACCGAACCCAACCTGTCGTATCCTAAACTAAAATGACCTAACCCCAAGCAAACCTAACGTAGACTAACCTAACCCAATCTAACCTGACGTAACCCAATCTGACCTAACATAACCTAACTATAATCTGACCTACACCGGGCCGGACTTTCAACACCACTACAGTTCAGGACACTGCCTCCCTCCCTGCCGCCGCCCTGCCCGCCACTCGCTGCTTGTCACTTCCCGCGCCTCTTCACTGTCTCGAGCTCAGGAGTTTTATCTATAAACTTTAGAGCCTCACCGCCTCCCTCAGCGATCCCTGGAAATCTTCCGCCAAAATACTGCTGCCCTCCTCCATCCTCCTAGCAACTTCCTCGGTCTTGCGAGGAGGAGGAGGAAGAGGAAGAAGAGGAGGAGGAGGAGGAGGAGGAAGCGCCACCCCACACAAGCAAGGGAAGGAAGGTGAGGGTGAGGGTCATATTCTTAAGCAATTCAGTCCCCAAGAACACATATTTGACAAGCCTTTCGTAGGAGTTTGGGGCTTTCCAGGAGTACTTTTATGGCCCTGGTGGTAGTTTGACCCTTCTTCTGTACCATGACCGCGGAAAAGCACTCATGAAAGCCCGATTAATCTCCTCTTCGGCCTTTGGAAATAGTTGACATGTGAGGTGGAAGAGTCTGAGGGTTATATTCTTAAACATTCCGGTCCCCAAGCACTCACATTTGACAAGGCTTTCGTAGGTGTGTGTGGCATTTCCTGGGATACTTTTATGACCCTGGTGGTAGTATGACCCTTCTTTTGTACCATGACCGTGAAAAACCACTCATGAAAACCCGATTAATCTTCTTTTCGGGCTTTGGAAACCGTTGACGTGAGGGGTGGAGGCGTCTGGTCATATTCTTAAACATTTCCGGTACCCAAGAACACACATTTGACAAGGCATTCGTAGGAGTTTGGGGGATTTCCAGCAGTATTTTTATGACCCTGGTGGTAGTTTGACCCTTCTTCTACACCATGAACGAAACCAGAAACCAGAAACCTCCCCGTTCCCTCTCCTTTTTTGCCTCATCTGCAGCCAAAAGAAGTCGACGCTCACTCTGAGGTGTAATTTTTCTGTTACTTTATTGCGCGAGTCTTTACAGAAGCCGGGAAAGTAACATCAAAGAGCGGGACTTCTTGAGAGTTCCGCGTCACGGTACTCTGGTCTTACTTTGCAGCCTTCCATTTAGCTAACTCGAGCGCTCTTTTTCCGCCTCCTTCTCCGACTATTATTATGGGGGCGGCGTCTTGTGGGAGTCTTTGGGCCAAAACGTCTCGTCTTTGACTTCTTTTCCCTTTTTCTGTTTCCTTCTGAAGAATACACGGCCGACCTGCTTCTAACAGTCACCTTCTTTTAATTAATTCAGTCGATCTTTTTCCGGCCTCTTTATGAAAACAGCGTCTTGTGGGAGTCTTTGGTAATTTCTTTTCTCCTATAATTCACGGTGCTCTGATCTCAGTTTACTTCCTTCCCTTCAGCTAACTCGATCGCTCTTTTTCCGGACTCTTTCTCCGCCTTTCTTTATGGTAGTGGCGTCTTGTGGGAGTCTTTGATACTTATTTCCCTTGTTCTGTCTCCTCACACGCGGGCGACCAGCTCCTAACCACCAGGATCTTCTAATTCGATCACTCTTTCTCCATCTATCTTTATGGGGGCGGAGTATTGCGGGCGTCTCTGATACGTGTTTCCCTTGTTCTGTCTCCTCGCACGCGGGCGACCAGCTCCTAACCACCAGGATCTTCGAGCTCGATTACTCTTTCTCCGTCTATCTTTATGGGGGCGGAGTATTGCGGGCGTCTCTGATACGTGTTTCCCTTGTTCTGTCTCCTCGTACGCGGCCGACCAGCTTCCAACAACAAGGATTTTCTAACTCGATCGCTCTTTTTCCGTCTGTCTCATGGGAACAGTCTTGCAGGGGTCTTTGATAATTTCCTTTCTCCCACCTTTCACTGTCTTATGTCCGCCTCTCCGTCTGTTTCCTCTCCGTCTGTTTCATATTATTTTCTTCGTCCATCTATAATTACGGGGCAGCGTCATGTGAGCGTCTATGGTACTTTCCTTTCTCTTTGTTCTGTCTCCTTTGCCCTTAAAAGTAAACACTCGAGGAAAGTAAGCACACGGCCGACAAGCTTTCCCTAACCACGGACTTCTAACTAATTCGATCATTCTCTTTTTCCGGCCTCTCTCTCCGTCTCTCTTTATGGGAATAGCGTCTTGCGGGCGTCTTTGATACTACTTTTGTTTTTGTTTTGTCTCATTTGTCCTAAAAGTAAACACTCTTCGAGAATACACGGTCGACAAGCTTCTAACCATCATCTCCTAACTAATTCGATCATTCTTTTTCCGGCCTCTCTCTCCGTCTCTCTTTATGGGGCGGTGTCTTGCGGGAGTCTTTGATGCTGCTTTTTCCTTGTTATGTTTCCTTCTGAAGAACACACGGCCGACCAGCTTCTCCTAACCACCAACTTCTAACTAATTCAATCCCTTTTTTTTTTTTTTTTTTCTTTCCGGCATCTTTATCCGTCTCTATATCTATGGCAACGGCGTCTTGCGGGAGTTTTTGATACTTTTGTTTTCTCTGTCTATCTTTACTTCGTCTATCTCTTCTTCTTTTATCTTTTCTCCGTCTGCCTTTCTTACGTCATGTCTTTTCTATTTCTATCTATTAGGGGAGGCGGTGGCTGAGTCGTCAGAGTAACGGCCTCGTGTTCAGGAGGACGCGAGTTCAATCCCCGCCCGGTGCCACCAAGCTGGGATTTTTCAGCCGCCGCCGAGTGGCTTAAAACTACCCACATGCTGTCCAGAAGACCACCTATCAACCCGGACTCTAGATTCTAGGATCAGAAATGAGCTCTGGGAGGGCAGCATGAGCCAATGCATGATGGCGCCACTATAAACACTCGCCTGCGCCAGAACGGGCTGGGCCGACCATCAGGACCCACCGGAAAGAAGCCTTGGACCGACTATCAGGTTCCACCGGGAAGAAGCCTACCGGCGCAATAGGCAGCAATGTAAAAAAAAAAAAAAAAAAAAAAAAAATCTTCTCAGCGTCTGTCTTTCTCCGTTTGTCTTCCCTCCGTCTGTCTATAATCCGTTAGTCTTTTCTCCGTCTATTTATTTCTGCGTTCATCTTTATTTTTAACCGAAACACGCGTATATGTAAACACCGCCAATACCTAGCAACACATGGCATAGTACAGACGTGTATTTTCAGGAGCAGGAACATTAGTGAAACCACCGAATCTCTCTACCCTACTTAACCCTGGATAGGTAACCAGGTCGACAACAAGCGACGCACAAAAACCCACTTTTTTCGTTCTGCGCAAGCCGCGGTTGCCACTACGAGATTTCTACTGCGGCGGCGGCCAGTTGAGACAAGTTGTGATGGTGGTAAGACGTGTCGCTCTTCTAGTCCGACGGGAACACCCTGTTTTCTGGCGCCGAAGTTCTCAAAAATTTCCAAAAAATTCTCGGAATTTTCGGAATTTTCCTGGAATTTCTGAAAATTTCGATTTTGTCGCATACGGAGCGAGTGCAAGATATTTTATTATCGACCCTGTGCCTCATTTTGATCATCTACCTCATTTTCGTGTTCATATCAGGTCTTTAAAAAAAATATAGAAAATCGTAGTTATTCCTGTATTATATTGTAAGTAAAATACATTTTTTTATTCTTGTTTCCTTTAGCCTGCCCATTGTAGTCTTAGATGGTTGGTGTATATGCTGAAAGAAAACTAAGGTTCTGTGGCCATTGGGGTAAAAGTTATGGCCCTTTAAAAAAAATGTTGCATAAAAGCAACTAGGTTACCTAAATCGTGACGAAAATTTGAGGTTACATAACCAGGGTTAACATGACTTACAATCTACCTAGCCTTAAAACTATCATAACCTAAATTAACCTAAACTAACGTGACCTAACCCAATCTATCCTATCATTAACTCACCTAACATGATCTTTCCTTAATACTTTCCAACTTTTTACTATCTGTCTGTCAGTCTGGTTCTACGCTATGAAAACAAACGTATCTATACACAGTGCAAATACCCAACAACAAAAAGTGTAGTATAGAGGCATATTTTCAGGGGCAGGAACGTTCATCCAATCCGTTCACAGCCTCGCTCTGGCCTGGCAAGGGATGGATCGCGAGGGTTCCTGACTAGTCTTTTCGCAGTTCCATTGATGAAGGACCGGAGAGTGTTGACTTGGTAAACAGCACCGCGTGGGAGCCGGGCTACAGGTGTCCGCGTGACGGCTGGGCGGCTCAGGTATCGCGATGGCTTTGAATGGCGGACAGAAATTAAGGCTGTCGATGTGATGAACGATTGGTTGGCGTGTGAATAGAGGTGAAGGAATGCCCTCACCACACACACACACACACACACACACACACACGGAGAAGTGTTACTCTGATTGCCGGTGACACGCCTGAAATAAGCGAAGATGTCTGTGTGTGTGTGTGTGTGTGTGTGTGTTGTGTGTGTGTGTGTGTGTGTGTGATTCAGTGGTGCTGGACGGACGTGTTTTTGTGCTTGTCCCGCGAGTGAATCCTAAATCGTATTTTTCGGACTTTATTATCACATAGTAAAGCCTATCAAGACAATGAAATAGTGTACGGTGCAGTGAAGTAACTATGGATAAGATACACCCCACTAAATTAGTAAAACTTGACGATGATGATAAACTATGCGGCAAGTGCACCTCCCCCTTGTTTACAGCAGCAGTTAAGTGCGACCAATGCAAAGAACTCTTTCATCTTAAATGCTCTAAAATGCCGATTCATCTTTTGATCAAGTACTTCACTTCCCGTATAACCTATAACTGTGAAGAATGTGTTAAAGCGAATACAGAGGGATATGAGGAAATACTAGGCTGGGTAAACGACCTTGGAGCCGGCGCCCAGCCAACAAGCGATGACGTCAGCAAACAAGACAAGACCACATCAACGGAGCAAACTACCAGTCACTACCAAGAACCAATTAGCAGACTGGAAAACAGCATTGCAGAGCTGCGTGCAGAAATGCAGTCTCACACAAAAAGTGACAACCGATGGTAAGCAGAAATTATTTTCTCATATATTACAGTCAACCAAGGATAGCCAACAGCTGGCAGAAAATAAGAAAACGAGAGGAATGGTAGAATCAAATCAACAGGCTGTTTTTATAAAACGCAAAAGTGGCTCTACAGTAACAAAAGAAGATAACGATCAGATTGTAACAGCTCTGAAGTCTGTCCCTACTGTATCAATGAGAAACGTGACAGAAGACACGGTGAAGCTAGTATTCCCAAACAGTGCCATAACCACCCAAGCCGTAGAAGCCCTGGGAAAAACGCCCAACTCGAACCAGTATGAGCTCGCCCATCAAAAGAAATTGAGGCCTAAGTTAGCCGTGACATACGTACCAGACTCAATTGTGGATTCAGATTTAAACCAAATAATGTTGGATAAGAACACAAATATTACTGAACTCATAGATGAAGAGAATGGAATAAAAGTTCTGACCAGTAAACCAAGTGCACCAGGGTTCAAAACTGTCATACTAGGAGTGTCACCAAGAATCAGAAATGCCGTCATGAAAAATGGAGGATATATCTATCTGCATATGTCACGATGTCATACATATGACCATTACTGGGCACTGAGGTGTGGTAACTGTTCACAGTATGGCCATAAGGCTGAAAAGTGTACCCAGCTGAAACCTCGATGCGGATTTTGTGCCGGAGAACACAGGTCAAATGATTGCACCACGAAAGATAACTTGAAATGTTGCCACTGTGCGGATGCCGATAGACCACAAACAGCCCATTCAGTATTTAATATAAAATGCCCAGCATTCTTAGAAGCCAAAAATCGAGTTATCCGACGCACAATGACATGTGAAGAGGATATATATCCAAAAAACTAAGATTTGAGCCAAGCCTACAGGTAATAAGTCCTACATATCAACCAAATTTGCAAGATTGCTCACCCCCAGATTACCAGTCAAGCACACCACTACTCAATAGATCAGCAATAATATGCTGCAACATTGAGGGTATATTTCCCAGGAAAAAACATTATAAAAGAAATATGCTGAGTGAAATAGCTAGGACATGTAACGCAATATTAATGTGTTTTACCGAATCACACTTACGGCAAGATATAAAAGATGGGGAAATAA
This sequence comes from Eriocheir sinensis, assembly GCF_024679095.1. Lineage (NCBI taxonomy): Eukaryota > Metazoa > Arthropoda > Malacostraca > Decapoda > Varunidae > Eriocheir > Eriocheir sinensis. The sequence goes on from NW_026111596.1 coordinate 102,686, forward strand.
AAATTAGTGGTTTCCAACAGATTCTAGGAGTCCGCGTAGCAGGAAGTAAATATGGTGGAGTAATAGTTTATGTGAGGGATGATTGGTCTCGGCATACAAAAATGTTAGTAGCTGGTTCTGATGGTGAAACAGAATACGTAGTGCTATATATAGAGCGACTGAAGACTATCATAATCACTGTATACAGACCGCCAGGATGTTCACAACAGAGTTTTCTAAATTTTAATAATTGTATAACGGAGGAGACACGGAGATTGGGACCGCCAGAGCCAACAATAATTATAAACGGGGACTTCAACCTGCCAATTATAGAATGGGACACCAAGACAATATATGGGGGAACAGCAGTGGACAGACTACACTCTACAACGTTGGTGAACTTGGCAAACGAATTTTTACTGAAACAACTAATAAACGAACCTACAAGAGGAGAGAACATACTGGACCTGGTATTTACTAATAATGAAGAATTGGTAAATACGGTTGACATTGAAGACACTATACTATCAGACCATAGATTAGTGATAGTGGAGACGATGCTGAGTGATATAGGGAAGGCAAATAATACCAGAAAACTTGAGTCTTTTGCAGCATTAAACTTCTTCCACTCTAAAGTCGATTGGAACGCAGTGAACAAGGAGATTGCAAACGTTAACTGGAATTCAGAATTAGAGAATAAATCGATTAACATGATGGTTGAATACATTCTCACTAAATTGCAAGATATATGCACTGCACTTATCCCCCAAAAGATAAAACGGCGACAAAAATCAATTCCCCGTGATCGGAGAATATTAATGAAAAAAAGGACAAGACTGGTTAAACAATTAAAAACCAACATGAGAAATAACCAACGAAGTCTAAAGAATAAAATCAAGACGATTGAAAATAAACTGGCTGAATCTCACGAAAATGAATTGAAGACAGAAGAAAGAAGAGCAGTGGATGCCATAAAGAATAATCCAAAATATTTTTACTCCTATGCTAGGTCAAAGGCAGAAATAAGAAGTTCTGTAGGACCCATTTCATGGAAAGGGAGGCAAATCACGGACCCCAAAGAGATTGCAGATGCCTTGGATGAACAATATAACTCAGTTTACAGCAAACCACTATGTAACACAACTGCATACCAACCATCACAGAATAGAGAAGGCCCACAACTGGAAGACATAGAATTCAACAAGGAAGATATAGAGCAGGCCATTGCAGCAATAAATACATTCTCTGCTGCAGGACCAGATATGGTTCCAGCTATACTCCTGAAAAAGTGTTCACACACTCTTTCCACTCCGTTGTACATACTATGGTGTACTTCATTAGATGCAGGGTAGGTCCCGAGAGTGCTAAAACAAAGTCTAGTTACACCGATATTTAAAGGTGGAGATAAAGCGGCTGCCAAAAATTATAGACCTGTGGGAAAAACCTCGCATATTATAAAGATTTTTGAGAGGATCCTTGTAAAGCGAATTGCCGACTTCATGAAAAAAAACGAATTATATAATAAAGGCCAACACGGGTTTCGACAAGGACGATCCTGTTTGTCGCAACTTTTGCAGCATAGAACGGACATACTTGGTTACCTGGAAAAAGAAGTTGGAGTAGATGTCATATACTTGGACTTTTCGAAAGCGTTCGATAAAGTTGACCAGTCGATCCTCATGAAAAAAGTCAAACAAATCGGTATAAAACAGAAAATTGCAAACTGGATACAAAACTATTTCTCAGAAAGAACACAGTCAGTGGTCGTCCAAGGAACGCAATCAAGGAATTCTGAAGTTACAAGTGGAGTCATCCAGGGATCTGTTATCGGACCATTGTTATTTCTTATTTTTATTACGGATATAGACACCAAGCTAGAACACTGCAAGGCTACATCTTTCGCAGACGACACACGGATGATGGGAACAATAAGCACGAAAGAGGACCATAAACTAGTACAGAATGACCTGAACAAAATGTTTGCATGGACAAAAGATAACAATATGGAATTTAACCTATCAAAATTCGAACTAGTGAGTTACAGACATCCCAAAAGCAGCCACATCATAAACAATTATAAGACTCCAGATGGCGAAACTATTAAACAACAGAATAGTATACGGGACCTCGGCATCATTATTACTGATGATGCCACATTCACACAACACATAGTCAGTTCAACAGGAGAAGCAAGAAAACAGATGGGATGGATTCTGAGAACTTTCAAAACTAGGAATCCAGAAACAATGTTGACATTATATAAATCTCTGATAATACCACTCATTGAATACTGCTGTCAACTATGGTGCCCAACCAATATTGGCCAAATAAGAACAATAGAAGCAGTGCAGCGTACATTCACATCTAGAATAGACGGGCTAGAAAACACCAACTATTGGGAGAGATTACACCAGCTAAATCTGTACTCATTGGAAAGACGAAGAGAACGCTATATTATAATTTACATATGGAAAATCATCAACGGTTTGGTTCCCAATCTTGAGTCCAGTGAAGCAATACAAACCACCCATAACGCCAGACGTGGAGTATTATGTGCGATACCGCCTATTGCTGGCTCATGGAAAAAAATTCAAACAGTGAAAGAAAGTTCCATTGCCGTGTACGGACCCAAACTATTCAATAGACTACCAAGACATATACGAGAACTTACAGGGACCCGGGAGTCATTCAAGAGTGAATTAGATAAGTTTCTGAGGACAGTCCCAGACCATCCAGTGCTTCCCCACTATTACGTAACTACGGAGGGGATCAGCTTGCTGCACCACCTCACCCGCACCATCTAGGGCGGCGCTCCGCGTGACCCTGGCTCAACAAGCGAGCCCAACTATATCTCAGGAAATCTCAGGAAAATCTCAGGTGTGTGTGTTGTGTGTGTGTGTGTGTGTGTGTGTGTGTGTGTGTGTGTGTGTGTGTGTGTGTGTGTAAGTGTGTGTGTGTAAGCAAATTTAGACAGCAAAGGAGGGAAAGAGGAAAAGGAAAAAAAATACAAAGTCACATCATGTAAATATTTCCCGGAACAAAAGATTCAAGCAAGAGTAGAGCAAGCAAACCCCCACACACACACACACATTTCTCATGTATTATATAGTGTCAAGTTAAGAAGCATCAAAGTGACTCCTAACACTGTTCCGCTTATGTCGTGTCAAATAAGTAAAATATATAAAGCATCAAACTACCTAATATATGAAGGACACACATGCAATCATAGTCCTGGACCCTCAGCAACGCCAGAGACAAAGTGCAAAATAGTATCGAAGTGACTCCCAATACTGTTCTACTAATCTTATGACGTGGCAAATAAACAAATAATCTAAAGTATCAGAGTACCTAATATATGAAGGACACAAATGCGATCAGATTCCTCGACACAGTCACGCCAGAGAGACATCAAGAGAAAAATAGTATCACAGTGACTCCTAATACTGGTCAGGTGGTCTTACGTGGTGTCAAACAAAGTATCTAAAGTATCAAAGTATGTAACTTATGAAGGAAGTAAATGCGAGATTCCTGGACACAGTCACGCTACAGAGACATCAAGAAGAAAATAGTAACAAAGTAACTCCTAATACTGTTCCTTTGGTCTTATGTAGTGTCAAACAAAGTATATAAAAGTACCTAATTTATGAAGGACACAAATGCGACAAGACTCCTTAACAGTCACGCGACACAGACATCAACTGAAAAATAGTATGAAAGTGACTCCTAATACTGGTAAGCAGGTCTTACGTAGTGTCATATAAACAAAGTAAATTATCAACGTACCTAATTTACGAAGGATACAAACGCGAGAAGATTCCTGGACACAGTCACACTAGTACAGAGACAAACATCGAAAGAGGCAAAGAGACAGAGTTCATTGACCACAGTTTCCATAAAATTTAAAATACGTTTATGCTAAAAGCTTCACTAATTTTTTTTTTTTTACATTAAAGGAATTTTTACAGTAAAGGAAGCAGCTCAAGGGCAACAAAAAGAAAGTGTAGAAAGAAAAGCCCGCTAATCGCTGCTCCTATAAAAGAGAAAAGTAAAAAATGGCCAAAAGAGAGGTCTATTTCGGGTGAAGGTGCCTTGACACTCTCCTCTTGAAAGAGTTCAAGACGAATACATTTATAACACTCACAAAGTCATTAAAGTTGACCATACACGTGTAATCTGGCACGAAACACGGCACACAGAAATCGACGAAAACTGGCAAACAAAACGAAACAAAACAAAACATAAATTAAGTCGAGCACAGTGACTCCTAATACTGGCCAGCGGGTTATGTAGTGTGAAGTAAAAAAAGTATCATGCAAATAATTTATGACGGACACAAATGCGAACAGATTCCTCCGACCCAGTCACGTAAGACAGATATCAGGAGTAAAATGGACGACACTCGGTCACCTGAAATAGACATCAGGAGTAAAATGGACGACACTCGATCACCTGAAGTAGACATCAGGAGTAAAATGGACGACTCTCGATCACCTGAAATAGACATCAGGAGTAAAATGGACGACACTCGATCACCTGAAATAGACATCAGGAGTAAAATGGACGACACTCGATCACCTGAAATAGACATCAGGAGTAAAATGGACGACACTCGATCACCTGAAATAGACATCAGGAGTAAAATGGACGACTCTCGATCACCTGAAATCAATATGCATTCAGAACTGCCGCTGTAAATCATCACCAGCAGACCAAACTATTCTTATAAACTATTCTTATAATCCTCTTGTCCCTTAACGAACTAATATATAATGGACCGCTGCTGAACTTAGAAGGAAAAAATGTAAGCTGTCAAAAGTATTAAATTTGCACTTGTGAAATTATTACATGAAGAACTACAATTTTGACTAGTTTTTCACGATTTTGACAAGTTTTCAACGATTTTGACTAATTTTTCCGATGTACTCTGTGTGAAGTAATATGTAGTTTGGTGTGTGTGTGTGTGTGTGTGTGTGTGTGTGTGTGTGTGTGTGTGTGTGTGTGTGTGTGTGTGTGTGTGTGTGTGTATATTTTACATGAAAGAAAGCAGCTCTAGTGCAACAAAAAAAAAAATAAAAAACAAAAAAAAGCCTGCTAATCACGGCTCATATAAAAAAAGAAACTAGAAATGAGTGTGTTTGGGAGTGTGTGTGTGTATGAGTGAGTCAGTTATTATGAGTGTGTGTGTATGAGTGAGTCAGTTATTATGAGTGTGTGTGTGTATGAGTGAGTCAGTTATTATGAGTGTGTGTGTATGAGTGAGTCAGTTATTATGAGTGTGTGTGTATGAGCGAGTCAGTTATTATGAGTGTGTGTGTGTGTGTGTGTGTGTGTGTGTGTGTGTGTGTGTGTTTTCTTACAAAAAAAGGAGAAAGCTCAAGGGCACAAAATAAGGAAACAATAATAAAAAAGGCCCGCTACTCGCTGCTCCTAAAAAGAATCCAAAGAGGTGGCTGAAAGAAGGGTCAATTTCGGGAGGACTCACACTACTGCAGCCGTTCATTTCGTGGGTACATTGCATATTAGTCCAAGTCTCGCCCAGGAAGCACCAGCACCAGCAGCACCGACACCCCCAGCACGGGACAATACAGCCAGTCACGCAGCCCTAAAATATTTATCCGTCTGGCAGCCACGCATTCGTCCGGTAAAATTAGAGTTGCCCGGTACGTCATAACTGTCACCTCTGCTATATATATTGGACGTGACAGGCATCTCTCTCTCTCTCTCTCTCTCTCTCTCTCTCTCTCTCTCTCTCTCTCTCTCTCTCTCTCTCTCTCTCTCTCCTGATTACGGATTCACTACAAACACACATTTTAATACATTTCGGGGCCCGGTGATAAATTTGAATATGATTGTAATGAACAGGATTATTGATATTATTGTTGTTTTATTTTTTATCAATTGGTTGAGTTGAGTGAAGTTCTTTTTTATTGTTAGTAGACTGAGGCTGACTGCTCTTGTGGGTGGAAGCCATTTAGCTATCCGTCTATCTATCTCTATATTTAATTGTCTTTTATTTTTATTAACTGTTGAAAGGCATTTTATTACGACTTCTCTCTTGTTGAAATCCTTTTTTTATCTTTATTTATTTATTTAATTATCGGTTTTATTTGTTGTATGTACCGATTTTCATTTTTTTATTTATATTTATTGTAGAAAGGCTTTGTATTTATTGCATATTGAGGCACACTTTCTTTTGTGTTGAAAGGCTTTATGTTCATCCATTTATCTACTTATTTATCTTATTTATTTATTTATTTATTTATTTATTTATTTTTTGTTTTTTTTTGTTGGAAGGATTTGCATTTCTAGCAGATCGAGGCACGCGCCTCTTGTGTTGATTATCTGATTTATCTTATTATTATTTTTTTTTTTAATTATTGTTGATAGACTTTGTATTTCTAGCATGTTGAGGCACACTTCCCTTGGGTTGAAAGGCTTTAAAAGAGACGGTGAGGATAACGCTTGAAATAGCACAGAGTACGCGGAAGAAATCTACCCAATACAAGACAACCTAACACACAAGACTAAGGACAAGTAGCACAGTCCATCACAGTGGCTCTGTAATCGCTCGAACCAAACTCTTCAGTCTTCCAAACTCCACAACGGTTAGGTTTTCGACGCAACACCAGAAACACAAGAAATTTCCCGCACGGTTTTCTCTAATTTCTTAACCTGAACATGAACGCCAAACACTATACAAGGAATTTTTGAAGTCTTTGGTATTGATTTGGAGGCTTGCCAACCCATCATGGCGAACTGTGAAAGTGGCCCTAAATCCATAATCAGCCTCATACACCATCAATACTTGTCCTCATCAACACAGGCGCCGAAGCAGTGCAATACTTTTTAGATAGACATTTGCGTACGAAAAAAGAGAGCTACTCAACACCACAGGACAGCAAGCGGAAGAATATAATCCGTTTTCAAGAGGATTCGATACTACTCACTTTTGAAGACTTCCTTTGACCATCAGATGTAGGTTTACCTGGAAAGAAAGAATACAGTCATTAATGAAGAAGACTCAAAACTTTAAGTATGTCAAATTTAATCACGATAGCAACACTCCTCCTCGAGCTTTTCAACCCACCCTTGTATATATTCAGTTAGAAATTAGAGGAGAAGGAGGATGGGAAGGGAAAGGCAGAAACGTAGGGGGAGAAAGAGGGAGTGGAGGTCGACGAGAGGGAGGAGGAGGAAGAAGAGGGAGAGGAGAAAGAGGAGGAGAAAGAGGGGAGGTGATGTTCTCATGTTCTTATGTAAAACCCGGTTAATCTTGTCTGTGACCTTGGGAAATGGTTGTAATGGAGGCCCGATACGTTTGAAAGTATGGACCAACATCCCAAACCAGTCCTATGTACCATCAAGCCTTATCATCCTCCTCTAGGAAGGCTCCTGAACGATGCAGTTGAAAGCTTCTCGAAAAGCTATTAAAAAAACTGGAGGCGAGGGCAAGGCAAAGGCAACCCTTGATCAACCGAACCGTAGCGTCGATGCGGCTTGCAAGAAACTGTGTAACCAACGACGCCTCCGACAAGCGAACTCATTCAACACGACGCGGCCAAACCAGTAGTCACATTTCCATTTTGTATACAAATGCACGCAGTCTATTACCCAAAAAGGACGAAATTAGGGCGTATATTGCAACTGAGAAACCAGATGTGGTAGCCATCACAGAGACTTGGGCCAACTCTGCACATCTAGTATCTGAACTGTCATTTCCCGGGTACGAAAGCTTCCAAAAAAATCGAATGCACAAGAAAGGAGGAGGAGTAATTTGCTACGTAAAAGTACGCTCCTGCCATAAAATAGACAAACAGGACGCAGAGAATTACGACTCCGTCTATGTGGAAATAACTGCGAATAATAAGAAACTAGCACTTGCGACCGTATACAGGACTCCAAAACAACAAGCAGCCGATGACACTGCCCTGTACGAAGAGCTTCACTCTTTAACACAAAGTAAACAAGCAATAATAATTGGGGACTTTAATTGCCCTAACATTGACTGGGGACAATTGACTGGAGATCAAGAGGGTAACAGGCTTATAGAAATGGTGGAGGATTCGTTCCTCACTCAAGTTGTAACTCAACCAACAAGAGAAAATAATCTGCTGGATCTGGTATTAGTAAGCGACCCCGACCTCATTCGCGACTGTGAAGTTGGTGAAAAAATTAACGGTTGCGATCACCACTTAATCCGTTTCAATGTCAACATAAGTCACAAACTCGTAGACAATCCGTCAGTGATACCAGACTACAAAAAAAGCAAATTTCAACCTAGCCCGTGAGCTGCTTCCCTCTGCGACCTGGGACCAACTTCACCTAACCGACAATACAATCGACAACGTGTGGAACAACTTCAAAGATAAGCTTTTGGGAGTAGAAAAGGCTACAGTGCCGACGAAACCCAGGCGAGTAAATGGTGCCGTAGATCCACCGTGGATGACCAGAGAAATAAAAAGGGCGGTAAACTTAAAAAAAAGGAATTATAACCTAATGAAAGAGAATGACACGGCCGAAGCCCGTACTCAGTACCACAACAGCCTCAGAGCTTGTCGCATCCTTATTCGGAGTAGTAAACGCAACTACGAAAAACAAATAGCGCGTGACATCAAGACAAACTCAAAAAAATTCTTCACATACATCAGATCGAAAAAGAAAGTAAAATCCAATATTGGTCCCCTGACAGACGAGACTGGAGCTGCAACTCAGGACAGTAAACAGATGGCCAGAATCCTCAACAGTAACGTCGCATCCGTATTCACAGTCGAGAACACCGAAACCATGCCCGAGAACCCTGACCCGCCGAGGGGAATCACGCCCCTGAAAATTGACTCAATATGCGACCAAGAAGTGAAAGAGTATTTGGATAAACTCGACACGAACAAGTCAACAGGACCTGACGGTTTGTCCCCGCGGTTATTAAAAGAGCTTAAACAACAAATACTTCAGCCACTCACTAACATATTCAACCAGTCTGTTCAATTGAAAAAGGTCCCGGAAGACTGGAAGATGGCGAACGTAACACCAATTTTCAAAAAAGGAGACAAAAGCGTTGCATTAAACTACAGGCCCATAAGTTTGACATCAGTGGCAGGAAAAATACTCGAAAAGATTATTAGAGACAAACTTGTCAAGTTTCTAGAAGACAATAATGTAATCTCCGATACCCAGCATGGCTTCAGAAACAAGCGCTCTGCCTAACGAATTTATTAGACTTCTTCCAAGGTATATATAAGAACTGGGATGCCCACATCCCCAGTGATGTTATATACCTGGACTTTCAGAAAGCCTTCGACAAGGTACCGCACGAGCGACTCCTTAAGAAACTGCACTCGGCGGGCATTGGAACCA
>NW_026111596.1:365560-433060 GCF_024679095.1 Eriocheir sinensis
CTTCCTTGATTGAGTTGTTAATGACACACTTAAGATTGTCCTGCCTATTCGATCTTGGTGGAATAACTTATACCCTTCAATCTCTAATTCTGGGAGAAAGTGTCTGTCTGCAGTGTTTATCCATGACTCTGTGATAGCTATCATATCAAATTTCTCTACGCACGCCTTTCCCCTTAATAAATCTATGTTATTCCTAATACTTCTGCTGTTTGTATAGTACACATTTAGACCTACCTCTTGCCTTACCCTGCAGCCGCTATTATTATTATAACATGGAAACATGAAAATGCAGGCAACAGAAAGCCTACTAGCTCATCACGAGGTTGCCCGCTCTGGTGATTTAATCTCCTCGACCGTCATTTGGTGCCGCAGAGCAGATGAAAGCACTTCGGTATTCAATTTACTGCTGTCGCAACGGAATGACGCTCGATTTGTTTTTAAAGGAGTTGATGGTATTTGCATTTATGAATTCTGAGGGAAGATTGTTCCAGTGGCGGATGACTCGGTCTGAGAAGAAACTCCTGCCAATGTCTGTGCTACACCGCATCGCTTGGATATGTAGACCATTGCTTCTAGTTCTTGAGCTAGTTTGTAGCTCGAAAAACTTGGAGTAGTTGATGTTACTCAAGTTCTTCAGGTACTTGAACACCTGTATCATATCTCCTCGTGAGCGTCTCTTTTCCAGCGTAAAGAGACTGAGTCGCTTTAAAGCCCCGTTCACACTATGCCGACTCTGGGCCACGACGACCCAGCGACTTTTCCATGTGACAAGTTGGTTCCCACGCTCCAAGAAGGGGGGAGGTTTTTTTGAGGTCTTCGAGTCTTGCCGACTGTCTGGGACATTCGGCCAACTAGTTGCCAGCATGTCGTGCTAACCCTCACAACTCCAGACTCCTGCCACGACGTCGTCGCAGTATTCGGCAACAGTCTCAAGACCTCTTTCACGACATGCCCGACCCTTTCACATCAACACCCAAGACCTCGTGTACCCTAGAGTCGTGGGTAGTCGTGGCCCAGAGCCGGCAGAGTGTGAACGGGGTATTAATCATTCAAGGAGGAGGAGGAGGAGGGGAAAAAATAGAAAAAAATTGTAAAGGCTAAATAAAAAAAAATAAAAACAAAGAAAAAGGAAAAATCAAAGAAGTGCAAGAAAAACGAGGAGGAAGAGGAGGAGGAAGGAAAAAAATAGAAGAAACAAGACGCGATAAAGAAAAAACAAAGGAAAAACTATAAGAAAAAATAAGTAAAGCAAACAAACAAAACGTAGTAGACCACCAATTAAAGAAAAAACAATAACAGAAAAGTACAGAGAAGAGAAGAGAAAAGAGAAAGAGACACAAAGATAAAGAGAGACAGACAGAGACAGAGAGAGATAGGCGAGGAGATGACCGACAATCTCACCACATAACACCTTAAGAGAGAGAGGAAGAGGAGGAGAAGGAGGAGGAGGAAGAGGAGGACGAAAAGAAGAACGAAAAGAACGAGGAGCAACAGAAGAACAAGGAACACGAGGACGAGGACGAGGAGGAGGAGAACAGAGAAAGAGCGGGTAAAACAGAGAGACAGAGTTAAACGTGCAACCCGAGCCAACGGGAAGGACGTGAGGAGAACACAACTTGCAGAGGGAGACTCGAAGCGGCGATTGATGTCAAGAAGATCGTGGGAGAAAGAAGAGCCAGGAGGTAACGGGCGAGGGAAGCGTATACAAGAGGGCCGCTGGTGTGGGCGAGTGAAAAATGACCAAGAGAGACGAGAAGAAACAAGGAGAAGAGAGAGAGAGAGAGAAAGGACTCGGATGTTTGAGCAAGTAAAGGGAAGCATAAATAACAGATATAGGCTTCAGAAACTATTGAGAGAGATATCAGGGACAAGGACAGAAAAGAAGAGACAAAGGAAGGAGAAGGAGATAGAGATGACTTTGTTGTGTGAAAGGAAGCATAAAAGAAAATAATGAAGAGAGAGAGAGAGAGAGAGAGAGAGAGAGAGAGAGAGAGAGAGAGAGAGAGAGAGAGAGAGAGAGAGAGAGAGAGAGATTTACATAGATTTACATAGAAAATCAGACCACACAGACCCCATGGTCCAGACTTGGTGGTCTGTCCTTAAACCTAAGTGATTTTACATTAATCAGAAGACTCCAAAACGTTGCATTTCTACTCTAGTTGATATTAAGTTGAAGGAAGTGACGGTCGAGCTTATTTTTGAAGGAGTCAATCGTGTTACACTGGACCACTGACGGTGGAAGCTTATTCCATTCTCGCACTACAACGTTGGTGAAGAAAAATTTGGTGCAGTCTGAATTTACTTGTCTACATCTGAGTTTTACGCCATTGTTCCTCGTGCGCAAAGTGTCATCGATCATAAACAATGTTGATCTGTCTACATTCGTGAAACCATTAAGTATTTTAAAGCATTCGATCAGTTTTCCTCGGAGGCGACGTTTCTCAAGAGAGAACATGTTAAGGGTAGAAAGCCTTTCTTCGTAGGATTTGTTGCACAAGGAAGGGATCATTTTCGTTGCCCGACGCTGAACACCTTCTAATTTAGCAATATCCTTTGCATGGTGGGGAGACCAAAACTGTACCGCATATTCCAAGTGGGGTCTGACTAAACTGTTGTAGAGCGGGAGTATTACATCTTTATTCTTGAATACAAAGTTTCTTTTAATGAAGCCCAACATTCTGTTCGCTTTATTTGCTGCATCGATGCATTGCTGTGAGAATTTGAGGTTTGACGCGATTTTGACCCCCAAGTCTTTGACGCATTGAACGCTTTTGAGTTTAACGCCGCGCATTTCGTATTCGAACTTCTTATTCCTCGTTCCAACTTGAAGGACCTGGCACTTGTCTACGTTAAAGGGCATCTCCCATCTATCCGACCAAGCTGAAATTTTGTGCAAATCCTCTTGGAGGCTTTGCCTGTCTTCGTCAGTGAGAACCGAGTTGCCAATCTTTGTGTCGTCTGCAAATTTACTAATGCGGTTATTGAGTCCAACATCCACGTCGTTGATGTAAATAATGAAGAGCACTGGGCCAAGGACCGAGCCCTGAGGGACGCCACTAGTGACAGGCGCCCACTCTGAGATAAATCCGTCAATCCGTCAATCCGTCAAAGAGAGAGAGAGAGAGAGAGAGAGAGAGAGAGAGAGAGAGAGAGAGAGAGAGAGAGAAAGGCAAAAAGACAATCTGTACGGTGGTCGTGTACAACATGACGCTCCTGTAACCCGGTCTTGAAATAGCCAAAAAAAGATAATCAATCCCCTCCGCGGCGGACAGCGGCGCGGCGGCGAAGAATAACCCAGCGGCCCCAGGGAGGAGGGCTGGAATAGGAGCACGATGGGAGCCAGCAAGGTGAGGGAGAGAGGAAGGGAGGGAGGGAGGGAGAAGCGAGAAAAGGAGGAAGGGAGGGAGGGAGCGGCGGGGAGAGGGAGGGAAGCATGGAGCTTCACACGGGCAGGTCATATCACTCTTACATAAAGTATGAGATAGTTAGCGATCGTCCATTAACTATGCGACCCACGACCCCACCCTGCCGAGTCCCGCCCCGCCGAGCCCCGCCCTGTCGAGCCCCGCCCCGCCGGGCCCCGCTAAGACTCGACCAGGCGGTTGCCGAGTGTCAGCGTATGGGCGTGGTGAGTCCGTGGACGAAGGTTCCAGTCCCACCGAAACACGCTGATTTCTCAACCATCGCCGAGTGGCGGAAGATTACCCACGTGCTGCCCAGATCTTCAATCGACCCTAACCTCAGCGACTTGTTCAAGAGGAGCACTGGGGGGAGCACGGGCCAGGCAAGAGTCACACATCACGGCAGCCACTATAAATAATTCCGCCTGCGCCACTAACGGGCTGGGGTCGTCGAAGAGGCCCCTCAAGAGAGCCTACCGGCGCTACAGGCAGCACCGAAAAAAAAAATCTCTCTCTCTCTCTCTCTCTCTCTCTCTCTCTCTCTCTCTCGCTCTCTATATATATATATATATATATATATATATATATATATATATGTATATATCAGTAATAAATGTGAAATATAATTGCGAATATTTGGAATAGAAATATGAAAACACCCAAACTTATGCACCTGAAAGTGTCACGCCTTCACGGTATTAAGACTTCGTAATTCTGCAGCTTAACTCCGGCATTCCCAGCAGAAGAAACAACAGGAGTGACAGGCTCGTGTCCCCACGGCGTGAAGGGACCCAATCGTGGCCGCGGCGATCATCGTATTAACAAGGCGCCGCCGATAACGCGTCCCTCTAACACAGGCGCCGTGACAGCGTAGTTATCCCTGATGACACCCATTACAGCTTACGACGAGACAGAGTGAACGGCCTTCATTCGGCAACAGATAATCGGGTTGTTTCGGCGCCAATATCCCTCCCACGCCCCCTCCCCATCCACCTCCCACCACCACCTCCTCTGACACACACACCCATCCCACCACATACCCCACCTACCCACCCACCCCTCATCCACCCCACCCACAACTGACTACCAATCAACCACTCACCATCCCAGCCATCCCGTCCCCGCCATGCCGTGTAACTGTTGCTGCCTGGGCGAGAGGTGACAGCAGTGTGTTTCAGGATCTGGTTATTGTTTTTGAAAAGGAAAATGTTGTGTACATTCACTTAGTGCTGGCTTGGTGTACTTTTGCTTTGGTGTTTGAAAGTTGCGAGATTTAAATGAAAGAAAAGGTTGGCGTATTGCCTTTTGGTTGGCGCTTGAAAGTATTGCAGGAATTGTTGATTGTTTTGAGAAGGTAAATGACGCGAATGTTCAATCAGGGTCTGCTTGGCGCGCTTTATTTTCATATAAAGTCACGAAAATCTAACTGAAAGAAAAATAGTTGGCGCTCTTTGTTTCGTTATTAGAAAGAGACGAAAATCTAATTGGAAAAAAGGTTGGTGCACTCCTTGGATGGCCTAGCATGCCTTGAAAATGTAACCGAAAACAATCAACTCTTTCTTTTGACGTCAGAAAATCATGAAATTCTAGCTGAAATAAAAGTTTGATGCGCTCCTTTGAGATGCTTTTTGATGCTTTGAAAATCTAACTGAAAGAATCTAACTAAATATAACTAAAAAATCTAAAATCTTACTAAAAATCTACCTAAAAAATCAAATCTTTCTTTTGATATTAGAAAATCATGAAAATCTAACTGAAAGAAAAGGTTGGTGCACTTTTTTGACCTTGAAAAGTTATGAAAATCTGAGAGAAAAGGTTGGTGTACAACTCTCTCTTTGGTGTTAGAAGGTCATGAAACGCTGAGAGAAAGGTTTGGTGTACAACTCTCTCTTGGTGTTAGAAGGTCATGAAACGCTGAGAGAAAGGGTTGGTGTACAACTCTCTCTTGGTGTTAGAAGGTCATGAAACGCTGAGAGAAAGGGTTGGTGTACAACTCTCTCTTGGTGTTAGAAGGTCATGAAACGCTGAGAGAAAGGGTTGGTGTACAACTCTCTCTTGGTGTTAGAAGGTCATGAAACGCTGAGAGAAAGGGTTGGTGTACAACTCTCTCTTGGTGTTAGAAGGTCATGAAACGCTGAGAGAAAGGGTTGGTGTACAACTCTCTCTTGGTGTTAGAAGGTCATGAAACGCTGAGAGAAAGGGTTGGTGTACAACTCTCTTGGTGTTAGAAGGTCATGAAACGCTGAGAGAAAGGGTTGGTGTACAACTCTCTCTTGGTGTTAGAAGGTCATGAAACGCTGAGAGAAAGGGTTGGTGTACAACTCTCTCTTGGTGTTAGAAGGTCACGAAACGCTGAGAGAAAGGGTTGGTGAACTTTCTCTTCATATCAGAAAGTCACGAATATCGAACTGAAATACAAATCAACTCTCATCGAAGGGACTCAGTTTGGGACTATGGACGGACACTTTCCCTTCTCACATCAACTATTTCAAAAGGCCAAAAAGGAGAGCAATCGGGTTCTAATGAGTGTTGTTTTATGTTCATGGTACAGTAGAAGGGCCAAGCTACCACCAGGGCCATAAAACTACCCCTGGAAATGCCCTAAACTCCTACGAAAGCCTTGTCAAAAATATGTGCTTGGGCGGCGAAATGTTTAAGAATAGGCCCCTCAGACACTTCCATTATCACATCAACTATTTCCAAAGGCCAAAAAGGAGATCAATCGGGTTCTAATGAGTGTTCTTTTAGGTTCCCGGTACAGGAGAAGAGTCAAACTACCACCAGGGTCATAAAAATACCACTGGAAGTCCCACAAACTCCTACGAAAACCTTGTCAAATATATGAACTTGGGCGACGAAATGTTTTAAAATATCATTTTTCCTTCCCCTGATGCCCTTTTCACGGATCTCAATAATAATAGTAATAATATTCATGCAGGACCATCCTAGACGCCGTACTCGCCTCATAACGCGACTTAAAACCATTCGACTAATGAGGCAGAGAGAAAAGTTAAAGAAATGTTCGAAGGTCGATTTTCTTCATGGCCGGGAAGGGAACTTTGAGTGGTGCGAGGAGGAGTGAGGGGCGAGTTAGCAATTCAACTTTTAAACTCATTGAGAGAGTCTGGAAACTTGTCTGATTTGAGAGAGAGAGAGAGAGAGAGAGAGAGAGAGAGAGAGAGAGAGAGAGGAAAAAACTCAAAAATATTCTGAGGTGTATGTGGTGTGTGTGTGTGTGTGTGTGTGTGTGTGTGTGTGTGTGTGTGTGTGTGTGTGTGTGTGTGTGTGTGTGTGTGTTGAATGTATGCATGACTTAGTGTAATTATGAATGACTGCCTGCATGAATGAATGTGCGTGTGCGTGTGTGCATGTGTGTGTGTGTGTGTGTGTGTGTGTGTGTGTGTGTGTGTGTGTGTTTCATATATACAAAAGTGCCCAGCATACAAAATAAATGGAGAATAAATAGGCCTACCTTATTTTCACGATTTTCGTCTTGTTTCCCTTACCTCTCTCTCTCTCTCTCTCTCTCTCTCTCTCTCTCTCTCTCTCTCTCTCTCTCTCTCTCTCTCTCTCTCTCTCTCTCTCTCAGATTTACCTCCCTCCGCCAAGTCCTTTCAAACTTCCCAAAGCTCTAAACTCCTAGATCCAAATACTGAAGAAGACCAATGAGGCTTCACCTAATTCCCTGATCATCACTTTGTCCTACCCCTTCCTCCTCCTCCTCCTCCTCCTCCTCCTCTTCTTCTTCTTGTGCCTTGCTTACTCAGTACCTCCGAGGATTGATACCATCGGGGAAAGAAAAAAATGGAAGGAAAAAAAAAGAGAAGGATCAGAGAAGGAGAGATGGGTGTGAGAGAAAAAAATGTAGAAAAAAAGAAAGAAAAATAGGGAGAAAAGGGGAGAGGGATTAGTGAAGGGAGAGATAAATGTGGGAGAGAAAGAAAAAAATAATTAAGAAAAAAAGATAGATAGAGAAAAATAGGGAAAAAAAGGGAGGGGGATCAGAGGAGGGAGGGATAGGCGTGAGAAAGAAAAAAGAAAGGATAAAAAAGAAAGCAAAAGAAAAAAAATGATACAGAAACAGACAGACAGACACACACGTTTTCAAAGCCAAGCGGATCTTCTACAACGCTGTGATTATACGCCACAACACGATTCTTACGCGTAGTTTATCATGTGTGAAATTACAGATCCCGCGGTAGTCTTCGCTTCACAAACCTTGCCATGACTGACCCTTAGCGGAGAGTACAGCGGTCCAATGTTAGCTCCTTGCGGTGGCCCTGACGTGAACACAAGAAGCCACACCCCTTTCTTCGTCTTCTTCTTCTTCTTGGGGCCAGTACCTCCGGGGATTGTTGCAAGATACCGCCGGAAAAAAAAATGGAGGAGGGGAAAAAAGAGAAGGACTAGAAGAGGGAGAGATGGGAGTGAGAGAAAAAAATGAGAGAGAGAGAGAGAGAGAGAGAGAGAGAGAGAGAGAGAGAGAGAGAGATAATACAATTACAAAACACACCGCTTTTACTTTCTTTCTCCTTCTCAGAAGAAAAAAAGGGGAGAGGAATTAGAGAAGGGAAAGAAAGAGTTGAGAGTTGCAGCGTGTGGTCTCAGGGTGCAGGCAGTGTCCTGTTCTACACTTATTACCTGTAGCCTGCCTGTTGCCTGCTGCTCGGCCCCAGTCTGTTTGTGGCGCAGGCAAGTGATTTATGGTGGCGCCATTCTTGTTTGTCTTATGCTGTACCTCTGAGCTCCACTTGATCCTATTGAGAGAATTTCGCTAGAGTATGGGTTGATAGGCGGCCACCAGGACAGCATGTGGGTAGTCTTCGGGCACTGGGCGGTGACAACATTGTCATATTGTAACGGCGACCGGGACGTGAGATTTGCTTTTGTTGATAATGCATTGGTCGTATTAAACCTTCACCTGTTTCTTTTCCTATGAGAGCATTAATTTCGCTAGGGACTGAAAATTTTAGTCCCGGTTTCCAGATAATTTTATGGGACGTATTCTTAAACATTTCGGCGCCCAAGCACACATATTTGACAAGATTTTCGTAGGAGTTGTGGGCATTTCCAGGGGTAGTTTTACGACCCTGGTGGTAGTTTGACACTTTTTCTATACCGTGAACATAATCACGCATGAACACCTGATTAATCTCCTTTTCGGCCCTTGGAAGTAGTTGATGTGGAAGGCCGGAGCGTCAAAAATACCGACCTTTGGGTAATCCTGCACTGGTAGCGACTTTCCTGTATTGATGCCGCCATTAGCGTCATTGACTTTCCCCTAATTAGCTAATGCGGTGGACTTAATTAATCGGAATAATATCATCACTCTATCACCATCAAAATACATTAGTGATTGAAAAGTGTTTGAACTTTTTAGCTATATACTGAATTTTCTTTTCTTTTTTATTTTATTTTATTTTTTTACACTTTTCCTTCAACCTTGTTTCTTTTTTTTTCACTCGCAAGACGTATCGCTTAATCTTACTTTTACCATTCGATTTATACACCTTCATCCATCTCTCTCTCTCTCTCTCTCTCTCTCTCTCTCTCTCTCTCTCTCTCTCTCTCACACACACACACACACACACACACACACACACACACACACACACACACACACACACACAAACACAAACACTCCGCAAATCAGACAAAGAGAAACCAAAGCATAAAAATTGAACGGAAAAAGAAAGAAAGAAAGAAAAACGGATAGAGATGAAGCCATAAAGTTTACCATGACGAATCGACGCGCCTGTTAAAGAGATAAGCGGAGGGAGAGATAAGGCAGGAGATGGACGCGGAAGGGAACGGATACAGGAGGAAAAGTGTTATCTCTACGTATGTCGAAGGAAAGACCAATGATAAATGTACAGAGAAGAAGTAAATGAAGAAAAGGATAAAAATGTAACAGAAGAGAGAGAGAGGTTGACAGATAGACAGACAGAAAGACAGATAAATAGATAGATAGATAGGGAGAGAGAGACAGAGAGGAAAAGGAAAAAGAAATGGAAAATAATTAAGAAGACGGAGAAGGAAAGGAGATAGAAAAGGAAAAATAGAAAGAAAAAAGATGGAAAGAAAGGGAAAAAAGAAAGGGAATGAAAAATATATAAAAAAAAGATAGGGGAGAGAGAGAGAGAGAGAGAGAGAGAGAGAGAGAGAGAGAGAGAGAGAGAGAGAGAGAGAGAGAGAGAGAGAGAGAGAGAGAGAGAGAAGTGCAAAAATACTACCAGCTTTAAAAGAAAAGGAGCAGCAGAATGTAGGAGGAGGAAGAAGAGGAGGAAGAGAAGGAGAAAAAAAAGGAGGAAGAGGAAGAGGAAGGAGCAGGAGGAGAAGGAAAAGTTGAAGATGGATGAGGAAGAGGAAGAAGAGGAGCACCAGAGGAAAGAAGGAAAAGGAGGAGGACGAGGAGGAGGGGAGGGGGAGAGGCACCGTGTACCCACCGAGGCCCATAAGACAACACAAGACAAGCAGCGGGAAGGACACGGCGGCGCGGGGAGGCAGGCGGCAAGGCGTGACGAGGGGAAGGAATATATTTACTCGTGGACAGCGCCAGTAACCAGAGGAACACCAGCGAGTACCTTCAGTCTGGGATACGTGGACACATCTCTTCTGCCTAACGTAGCATTGTTAACTTGGGATTAAAATATTCCCAGACGTAGAAACCTTGTCTGAGCGTCACTAGGCTCATAAAACTACCCAAGGGAATACTAACACAACCTCTATAGACTTGTCAATATGTGCCTTCAGAGTGTGGGTACATGGACACATCTCTTCTGCCTAACGTATCATTGTTAACTTGAGATTAAAGTATTTCAGACGCAGAAACCTTGTCTAAGTATCACTTGGCTCATAAAACTACCCAAGGGAATACTAACACAACCTCAATAGACTTGTCAATATACCTTCAGTGTGTGGGATACGTGGATACCTGGGTCATGTTCTTAAACGTATCGGGCTCCCATTACGACTATATCCCAAGGCCTCAGACAAGATTAACCGGGATTTCTTGGGTGGTTTTCCAGTTCGAGATGCAGACACCGTTTAAAACTATCACCAGGGTCACAAAACAGTCCATGAATAACAAGGTGATGGGAGAGGAAAGACAGCCAGGTCCATCTTCTTAAACGTATCGGGCTCCCGTTACGACAGTTCCCCAAGGCCACAGACAAGATTAGTCCTATTCTCATGACTGACTTCTCAAGTTCATGGTACAAGTACATGGCCTCCCCCCCTCCCGCGGCCCCGCTGCACACGACTTTCTACTCATGCTCATCCCTATACTGTCCAAACCCCTTATGCAAGAGTCAACCAGCATCTTCACTCTTTCATCCCTCACGCTGGTAAACTCTGGAACAATCTTCCTTCATCTGTATTTCCTCCTGCCTACGACTTGAACTCTTTCAAGAGGAGGGTATCAGGACACCTCTCCTCCCGAAATTAACCTCTCTTTTTGGCCCCTCCTTTGACCTCTATTCAGGAGCAATAAGTAGCGGGCTTTTTTTATATTTTTCTTTACGCCCTAGAACTGTCTCCTTGGCTGTAAAAAAAAAAAGCTTTGTCATACTACCACCAGGCTCAAAACCACCCCTGGAAATGCCCACAACTACAAAAGCCCTGTCATTTGTGTGTGCTTGGACGACGAGATGTTGAGGAATATGGGCTTCACAGTCTAAGATCGAAGAGCCTTCCTGTGCCCCGCCCTTCCCACGTTTCGCTGTGCCTTCTCGCGGCCACATCACACTCTCTACGACGCGCCGCCATCATCGCCGCGCGGCACATCTTACACACATCATCACTGCCCACTTTTTATGTTCGTCGCTCATTCCCGTATTCTTAATCCTCTCGGTCACCAGGCACACACATTTGACACGGCTTTCGTAGAGCTGCAAGCATTTTCAGGGGTAGTTTTATGATCCCGGTGGTAGTTTGACTCTTCTTCTGTACCATGAACCTAAGAAAACACTCAAGAGCAATTGATCCCCTTTTCGGACTTTGGAAATAGTTGATGTGAGAAGCGGAAGCGTCTGAGAATACCGGCCTCCATTTCTCCTCACGGCCTCATCACACTCACTCTCCCTTCGACGAGCCGCCAGCACCGCCGCGCGGCACCACAAATTAGTTACGTCATCACTCTGCTCACCTTTCAATGCCCATCGCTCAGACCCAGACGATTCCCGCTGCTGAGAACGCGACGACATGAACGAGCGCACATCCATTAAGGCGCCGGACGGGGATATTAAGCAAATGATGGAAGATAACCATTCCAGAGTGATAAAAGAGATCATGCCCGGCCGTGACGCATTACCAAACCAGCAGCATGGACCGTTGACGGACTCCCAGCATGCCTAGCGAGTGTGTGTGAGCAGGAACCCGGAAGCGGCGGGTCAACACTTCGCCTCACTGCTCAGTATTACAAACCATTTAGGCATTAGCGATCAGGGAAGTCAATTGTGAAACGCTACCCACCGCTGATGCCGACGGCCCACAGTGCAGAAAAGTGACAGAAAGGAAAGTGAAGTGCAGAAAGTATAACGAATCAGACCCCACTGCGAATTCGTAAGGCCCCGTTCACATTGTGCCGACTCTGGGCCACGACAACCCAGCGACTCAGGGTACACGAGGTCTTGGCTGTGAAATGTTGATGTGAAGGGGTCGCACATGGTCGGAAAGAGGTCTAGAAACGATCGCCGGATGTTGAGTCGACATAGGCCTAGTGTGAAGGGGGCCTAAAAGTCGCTGGGTTGTCGTGGCCCAGAGTCGGTACAGTGTGAACGGGGCCTAACTCTTCCCCGGTCACCTTTATAGTAAATTAATGTAAACTTTAGAGCATTAATAATGTTCCTACATGTGGTTTTAGTTACCAATACGAGTAAACACTGATTGGAAAAGTAAGCACATTAGATGCTTGTGTGAATATTTTTGTGTGTGTGTACTCATTACAGTTTGCACTACTTATTATAACACAATGCAATACCCCCCCGCTCCTCCCCGCCACTTATAAATAGAGTTCTCATTAACTTTTCTCATTTATCAATAAAAAAAAAATCCCTTCCAGCGATGCCCCTCAGTCAACCTGGTGGATACCTAGTCCTGTTCTCGCTTCAAACAACTTCCAGGATCCATGACCACGTACACTACACGTCTACCTCCCTGCCAAACACACCGAAACAAGCTGCAAAGAAACTAAGAACAAACGAAACACAGAACACTTCTTGACATTGCTCCCTTCAACAACGATACTAATAAAAAAGTGACAAATCCTACACAAGAATTGCTGTAAGTCTTTGGTATTTGGAGCTCAGAAACTCGTGATGCCAAACTGTGGAACTGCATCAAAGAAAATCATCCTGACAGCGGCAATACAGTCGAGGTGTGACGAGTCTGGCGGTGGCGGCGCGGCGGGCGTGTAAGGGGACCACTCGCCGCGTCCCGAGAGAGGAGGAGGGAGGGAAGAAGTAAGGAGTCCTCGGCGCTATATTTACTGAAGGCAGGCCAGTGAAAAGTGTAATGGAAGGGAGGGGGAAGTCTGCTGCAGGAGGAGGCGATGGCGGCGGTGGCAGGTGATCAATAAAGGACGTGAAGGACAGCTCGGCCCTCCCTCCCTTGGGCCGCGGCAGTCACTAGGCGAGGAGTGGCGCCTTGCCATTTTTCCAGTTTTAGAGAAAAGCATTGACGGCCGCCCTCTGATGAACCAGTGGGCGAGACGGTCTTAATCCTATTGCCTTCAGTGAGTGTTGCCGGCGGTAAGATTGATCCAGCCAACCTCAATTGAACCAGCAGCGTAAGTCATTTTATTGGCGAGTGAGTGATTTGTCGGCGGTAAGATTAACCCGGCCAGCCTCTGATGAACCAGTGGCCTACATGGGTCTTAATCTTATTGTTGCCTTGAGTGAGTGTATTGCCGGTCGTAAGATTAACCCAGCCAACCTCTAATGAACCAGTAGCCTAAATTTGTCTTGATCTTATTGTTGCCTTGAGTGGTTGCTTTGTCGGCGGTAAAATTTAGGTCGTATTTTAAAACATTTCGTCGCCCAAGTTCATATATTTGGCAAGGCTTTCATATGAGTTTGGGGAATTTCCTGTAGTAGTTTTATGACCCTGGTGGTAGTTTGGCCCTTCTTCAGTAGCGTGAACCTAAAAAACACTCATTAGAACCCGACTGATCCCCTCTTTGACCTTTATAAATAGTTGATGTGAGAAGCCAAAGCGTTTTATAATACCGACCTAAGTTACTTGTTCATGAGAAGGAGGTTGACTGCATTAACCTTACTCAAGCCAATATGACGACTTACGGGGGTTACTGGTTCTTCAGAGGCCGGTTGGATTAGTCTCACCGTCTACAAAACATCCACCCAACGCAATAAAAAGATATGGACTAAGTTTATCCTACTGGTTCATCAGAGACCAGTTGGACCGTGGGAAGGGCGGGGAAGAGGAAGGCCGAGGGGTAATTGCTTTGATGACGCCCTTCGATCTTAGACTGTTAAGCCCATATTCCTCAGCATTTCGGCGACCAAGCACACACAATTGGCAAGGCTTTCGTAGGAGTTGTGGGCATTTCCAGGGGTGGTTTTGACCCTGGTGGTAGTCTGACAAAACATCCACCCAAGGCAATAAAAAGATCTGGACTAAATTTATCCTACTGGTTCATCAGAGGCATGCTAGGCTAACTTCAAAGGGTCTAAATCCTCTTGCCTTGAGTAAGTGCTTTGTCGGCGTTAAGATCAATCAGCCAACCTTCCTCTGATGAACCAGCACCATGAACGGGTCCCAATACCCACTGACACTAGCTATACTAGAAGGGGTGTGGTCAGTGTTTGGATGGGTGACCTCTCTTTCGGCCACTCCTCTTAACTCTCATTTATAGGAGCACTGATTTACGGGCTTTTTTTCATTATTGTTTTCTTTTCTTTTTTTTTCTCTTTTTTTGCCCTTGAGCTATTTCCTTTGCTGTAAAAGAAAAATAC
The DNA here is from genome assembly GCF_024679095.1 of Eriocheir sinensis. NCBI lineage: Eukaryota > Metazoa > Arthropoda > Malacostraca > Decapoda > Varunidae > Eriocheir > Eriocheir sinensis. Next base: position 379,935 of record NW_026111596.1, read on the forward strand.
AATATTCTCTCTGTTACATCACGGCCCTGAGTGTGTTTTGATGCACGTATGATTAATTCTCTTGTATCAGCCATCCCAGCAGCCAACACACGTTCTAACCTAATATGATCCTGTTTTTCACTAACATCACTTTTTTTGTCTCCTTCCTTTTTTTTCTTTCCCATTCCTACTTTCACTTCTCGTTTCGCTTTCCTCAACTTCCTGTTCTCCCTTTCTCAGTTCCTCTCTCTTCATGCTCTTCCCCATTACCTCTCTAATTAAGCAGTGACATGTTTCTAGCACAAGTAAGTCAGCCATTCTGGTACCCTCATCGTATCCTAATCTTCCTATCACGCTGAAAATTAAGCAGTGATGGGAGCGCAAATTTCAGGCTGGATTCCTATTCAGTACCCGACAATTACGGGAGTGATATATAATCAATGCAGGGCGCGGGGAGGGAGGGAGGGAAGCAAGACCCGGCGAGGCTCAGTCAGGACGAGGTAACCACAGCAGCGAGCAGGGAGGGGCAGGAATCGGCGTCAGAGTGGTATTAGGGAGTGTTGTGTAGCTAATATGTACGCAGTGTGCCAGTCAGTACGCACATAAGAATAAAATATACTGTATAATGAGTAGAGGTGTAGAGAGTTTGATATATTAGTAAAGTGTATAAGAACAAAACATTATTCGAACGATATTTCAACTTTTCAGTGTTGTTGTTGTTGTTGTTGTTGTTGTTGTTGTTGTTGTTGTTGTTGCTGTTGTTGTTGCTGTTGTTGATGGTTTACGAGTATCAGCTGTATTGTTGTTTTTATTTTTATTTTTGTTTTCGAACGAGTATAAACTGTGGTGGGGGTTTGTTTTGCTTTCCTTTCAAATGCAAACTGTGGTGGTAGTGTTCTTTTTATTTATTTCGTAGGAGTATAAACTGTGGGGATGTTTTCTTTTTAATTCGTAAGCGTATAAAATGTGGTGATGTGTTTTCTTTTTCATAACGAGTAAAAGCTGTGGTGTCTTTCCCTTAAGAGTACAAACTGAAAAGGAGCAGAAATATTGGCTAAAGTACAAATAAAAAATAACTTTATGCCCAGAGAATCGAGGAGACGAAGGAGTGGAACGCAAGATCTCAAACACATAACAAAAACGAAACAAAAAATCAAATATACATACGCTCCATCATCACTCTTACCATAGCTTTCCTCTCCCTCCTATTCCTTCCTTTCCTATTTCTTCATTCTCTTATTCTGTTTTTCCCAATCGTCTTTTTTTTTTGTCTCCTCCCTTTTTTCTTTCCCAATCCTACTTTTCACTTCTCATTTCGCTTTCCTCAACTTCTCCCTTTCTCAGTTCCTCTCTCTCTTTTTATTCCTTCCTACTACTTCCTTTCCTACTTCCTCTTTCTCTTATTCTATTTCCCCTATCATCTTTTTTGTCTCCCTTTTTTCTTTCCCATTCCTTCTTTTCACTTCTCGTTTCGCTTTACTCAAGTTCTCCCTTTCTCAACTCCTCTTTCTCTTCTTAATATTCTTGCTCCTTTCTCTCCTTCCTATTCCTTCCTTTCCTACTTCTTCAATCTCTTATTCTATTTTTCCCTGTCATCTCTTTTTTGTCTCCCTTTTTTCTTTCCCATTCCTACTTTTCACTTCTCGTTTCGCTTTCCTCAACTTCCTATTCTCCCTTTCTCAATTCCTCTTTCTCTTCCTTCTCTTCTTGCTACTTTTTCTCCTTCCTATTCCTTTCTTTCCTACTTTTTCATTCTCTTATTCAATTATTTCCCAATCATCTCTTTTTTTGTCTCCCTTTTTTTTCTTTCCCATTCCTTCTTTTCACTTCTCGTTTCGCTTTCCTCACCTTCCTATTCTCCATTTCTCAGTTCCTCTCTCTCTTCTTACTCTTCAACCGCATCTCTTCTTTGTCTCCTTCATTTTCTCAAACTCCCTCCTTCATTCCTCTTTAAAAATATGGGGACGAACACTTATAGCTTTTCTCTCCTTCAATACGACCTATATATATACTTAGATCTTGCCCTTCACTAACAGACGGAGAGCACACATTAACATCTTTCCTCTCCACTTCGTCACCAGCGCACTAATCCATCGCTTTCTGGGTCTGTGTTGCATCCCATCGGCGGTGAATCACTCCCTTCCCGCAGGACTGGTAACACACACTTCTGGATCTGGTCCTTTCGAGGCCATAAAGCAGAGTCGTCAGAAATGTGTTAGGGTGGGGTGTAGAAGGGAGAGTGGGAGTAGAGGAGAGGAAGGGGAGAGAGAGAGAGAGAGAGAGAGAGAGAGAGAGAGAGAGAGAGAGAGAGAGAGGACATAGATAAAGGTAAAGACACTGAAAGACATAGATAAATAAGCAAACACACACACACACACACACACACACACACACACACACACACACACACACACACACGCACACACACACACACACTTGTACACTCCCCACCACACACACACACACACACAGACACCCACCCACACCTACCCACCCCACCACACACAAAAAATAACTCACACGATATATAGTACACCATTTCTGTCACGTGCACCAAAATACCATGTCAAGGCCAAGAAGGTCGATCTAGACAACATGAAAGCGTAAAAGAGAAATATGAGATGTGAGAGGGACCGAGGCCATAGCTAACGATCCAGGGTCCACGCGAGATACCGGACGGAGAGAGACGGACCTACGCTCACCTACAGACCCTTCAGAGTTATCACACGTCTCAGAAGGAGTAGCCAGAAATGCCCGTCTCCCCACCCCGGCCCCTGCGGCGTAGCATTCTTGTTTTGCGAGCTGCTGGAATATTTAGTGGCGCAGGGAGTGGATACGTATTATATGAGGTGTGTGAAAATGGGGAGAGAGAGAGAGAGAGAGAGAGAGAGAGAGAGAGAGAGGTGTGTGTGTGTGTGTGTGTGTGTGTGTGTGTGTCAGGAATTACCGAAGTAGCGCCATCGCCGAATTCTCTTTCTTAATAACCGCTGTCCTGTGCGTGTCTGAGGGAAATACACACACACACACACACACACACACACACACACACACACACACACACACACACACACACACACACACACACACACACACACACACACACACACACACACACACACATGTCTCTCTCTCTCTCTCTCTCTCTCTCTCTCTCTCTCTCTCTCTCTCTCTCTCTCTCTCTCTCTCTCTCCCCAATATCTAACACACTTCCGATTCCCATGAAATTTCACATATTCACTTCTCTTCCTTTTCTTTCCCGTCCCTTCTCCTCTCTTCTCTTCCCTTCCTTGCCCTTCCCTTCCTTTCGTTTTCTTTCCCTTCCCTTCTCCTCTCTTCCCTTCCCCTCCCTTCCCTTCCTTTTCCTTCCCTTTCCTTTCCTTTCCTTTCCTTCCATTCCCCTCCCTTCTCTTCCCTTTCTTTTTACAACCTCACTCTTCGTCTTTCCCCAACTTTATATATTTCTTTTCTCTCCTCCTCCTCCTCCTCCTCCTCCTCTCTGCTTCTAATCCCCCTCTCTTCCCTTCCCCTTCGTCCCCTCCCTTTTACAACGTCACCTGTCTGTCTCTTCACTGTCTGCCTGTTCCCTCTTTACTATATATCCTTGTCCTCTCCTGCTCCTCTTTTCTGATAGTTTTATTTTTCCTACTCCTCACCCTCCCCCTCTCCCCTCCTCTTCCCCTTCGCTAGTTTCCTTCCCTATCTCTTCTAATACGACCTATCCACTGCTATTTGTTTTGCTCCTCCTCTTCCTCCTATTCATAAGAACATAAACATAAGAACATAAGAACGCAGGAGTCTGCAAGAGGCCGGTAGGCCTGTACGAGGCAGCTCCTTTGTATCTAACCCCACCTAATATCGCTGTCCATGAATTTATCTAGTCTATTTTTGAATGTGACAATTGTATTGGCACTCACCACATGACTGCTAAGCCTATTCCACTCATCCACCACCCTGTTAGTAAACCAATTTTTGCCTATGTCCCTGTTGAATCTGAATTTATCCAGTTTAAACCCGTTACTTCGTGTCCTACCCGGTTCTCTTACCAACAAAACCTTATGAATGTCTCCCTTATTAAAGCCCTTCATCCATTTATAAACCTCGATCATGTCTCCACGCACCCTTCGCCTTTCTAGAGAATGCAAGTTTAACTGTTTGAGTCTTTCCTCGTATGGCAAGTTTCTCAACCCCTGAATCATCTTAGTCATCCTCCTCTGCACCGATTCTAACATTTTGATATCCATTCTATAGTAGGGTGACCAGAACTGAACCGCATAGTCAAGATGAGGTCTAACTAATGCTAAATATAGTTTGAGGAAGACTTCGGGGCTTCTGTTGCTTACGCTCCTTGAAATAAATCCCAGTACCCTATTAGCTCGATTTCTAGCTTGAATGCATTGTGCCCTTGGACGGAGATCAGAGCTCACTAAGACCCCTAAATCCTTCTCGCACCCAGACCTACTTATGAGAGTGTCATTTAAGCAATAGTTATGTGAGGGGTTGTTCCTACCTACACTCAGAATACTGCACTTCCTAAGTTGAACTCCATCTGCCATTTATCCGCCCAGTCATATAATCTGTTGAGTTCACCTTGGAGAATACTAGCGTCCTGATCCGACTCAATTACTCTACCGATCTTGGTATCATCTGCAAATTTACTAACATCACTACTAATTCCTGTGTCTAAGTCATTGATATAAATAATAAACAAAAGTGGACCTAATACCGAACCTTGTGGGACCCCACTCGTAACACATCCCCAGTCAGATCTTTTACCATTGATTTGCACTCTTTGCTTCCTATTGCTAAGCCACGCCTTGACCCAGTTCAAAACTTTACCCTCTACTCCGTGAGCCTGTAATTTAAGCAGCAGTCGTTGGTGAGGAACTTTGTCAAACGCTTTACTAAAATCAAGATAGATTACATCATAATTTTCATCTCTGTCAACCGCCTTAAATACTTTATTGTAGAAGGACAAGAGATTGGTGAGGCATGACCTACCTTTTGTGAACCCATGCTGCGAGTCGTGAATTAAGCTATGTTTCTCTAAATGCTCCCGAATGTTCCTGGCTATTATGGACTCCAGCATCTTCCCTATAACCGATGTTAAGCTAACTGGGCGATAGTTTGAAGCAACTGACCTGTCCCCCTTTTTAAAAATCGGCGTCACATTAGCTACTTTCCATAGGCTCGGCACATAGCCAGTATTTACAGACATCTTAAAGATGTCGGTTAGTGGGTCACTGATTATATCACCTAACTCCTTTAATACCCTCGGAAATATCCCGTCAGGACCTGGCGACTTGTTCTTCTTAAGCTTATCTATCTCATCCTGAACTACTTGCCTGGTAATGATTATATCCCTCAATTTATCGCCATCCCCGCCCTCGTACACCTGAACTCTTTCCGGTATAGTCGTTCGATCCTCCTGTGTGAATACTGAAAGGAAGTAGTCGTTCAACAATGTGCTCATATTTTCATAATTTTCTACTAGCTCCCCTGTGTTTGTTTTCAGCGGTCCAATTTTCTCCCGTGTTTTTGTTCTATACATCTGAAAGAAGCCCTTAGGATTACTTTTCGCCTCATTTGCTACTTTGATATCATAGTTCTTTTTTGCTATCCTGGTGTTTTTCTTAACTAATCTAGATAGTTCGACGTATCGGCCCCTGAGATGTGTTTCCCCATTCTTTATTTTCTGATAAATTCCCTTCTTTAACCCAATCTCGTGTTTTAGTCCACGAGTCATCCACTTAGGATCATTGTTTTCTTTTCTAAGTGTTCGCTGTGGTATATGCTGTTCTTGCCCCTCTACTATTACTCTAACTAAATTATTGTAAGACATTTCTACCTGGGTCTCCTGGCTCTCCAATCCGCAGTTCTGGCCCTCATGAATCCCTAAATTATCCCAGTTTACCCCTTCCAGATGTCTTCGAAGCCCCTCGTAGTTTGCTCTTCTAAAATCTGGCACTAACACTGGGTTTGGTTCGCGGGTTACCGCCCAGTCTAAGCTAAAACGAACCGTTCTGTGATCACTATTTCCTAACTCTCCGCCCACCTTCAACTCACGAAGCAAGTTCCCATTATTGGTTAGGACTAAGTCTAATATGTTATCTCCTCTGGTAGGCTCAGTAACTACCTGCTTAAGGAAATTATCTTGTATAACTTCAAGAAAGTCCTCGGCTTCCAGGTCACCCACTAGATCTTCCCAGTCTATATTCCTATAATTAAAGTCCCCCATTACGCAGACATTTCTACTCATGCTCGCCCTGCCAATCTCCTGTAGTAATATACTCGTGTCCTGCCTGTTAAGGTTGGGTGGCCTGTATATAACTCCTAGAGTTAGCTTTTCTTTCCCTTTGTAAACGTTCACCCAAACTGATTCTGAATCCATGTTAGTTTTGACTGAGTTGTTAACTAAACATTTAAGTGAGTCTTTAACATATAGCGCAACTCCACCTCCCTTTCTATCCCTTCTGTCTTTGTGAAACATCTGATAACCCGTTATTTCAAATTCTGATCTAAAATTTCTATTAGCAGTGTCTATCCATGTCTCAGTGATCGCTATTATGTCAAAATTTTCTGAACAAGCTTCACCCCTTAGTAAGTCTATCTTGTTTCTGAGGCTCCTGCTGTTAGTATAGAAGATTCTTAGCCCGTCCTCTGTTACTCCTCTAGAATTACTTCTAAGCTGCCTGGTTATATTATGAGCTAGATGTCCCCTCCCATTACTCCTCCCATTGCTCCCATTACTCCTCCCTATACTAAAAAATCCCTCAGGGTACCAAGTGCTCGCTCAAGGGAGTCTGAGAGAGCCTCAACACCCTTGAACGTCAAGTGTATCCCGTCACGGGCGTAGAGGGCGTCGTTGCCAAAGAAGAGGTCCCAATTGTCGACGAACAGCCACCCATTGCGCTCGCAGTGCTCAGCAAGTCTGCTGTTCACTGCTATCGCCCTGGACAGCCATCCATCGCCAACGCCCCTCCTTGGCAGGACGCCACACACTAGTGACCCACCAGCGTCACGTATCCTGCCTAACAATTCTCTAAAACGCCTGAGAAGGTCCTCGCTTGGCACACGAGAAACGTCGTTTCCGCCACAGCTGAGAAAGACAATGGGGTTCGATCCCTCGCTTGCCATACACGCCTCAATCCTGTCTGATATATGGCCCACCCCTGCCCCTGGGAAACACACCCTTTTCACATCTTTTCTTCTCCTCCTCATCCTTGCTATCGTTCACTCTCTCCTCCTCATCCTCCTGCTCGTGCTTCGCCTCCCTTTCTACGTCCAATCCAGGTTCCATCGCTTGACCATCAATATCTTCCTCCTTGTTCTTGTCTCCTCTGTCCTAGCTTGACCCCACCTCACCTTACCTCACCCACCTCCACCTGTCACCTACCTGCCACACCGACTCAGCTAACACATGGAGCAGCGCCACCACCGCCTCGCCTGACCGCCTGTCATTCGCGAGCAACGTTGAGGCCGAGGAAGTACTGGGTGGTGTTAGGGGGAAGGCGAGGGAGCGAGGGTGAGAGTGAGGCTTGCCTTAATTTTGCTTGCTCGCTCGCTGGTGGGTGTTGTGTTCTTGTGTTTTATTGTGTCTTGGTTTGGTTTGGTTAGGCTGGCAGTGCACACACGCCCCCCCCCCCTTCCCCCCACACACATACACAAAATTAATGAAATACATAAATAAATACTCAGTGTAAACTACTCACTATTCCTATTATTATCTTTATATTGTGAAAATCATTCCTACTGCCAAAATTGTCTGTATACATATGTAATATTAATCTTATCATCCAAAATTTATGTATATTTCCAGCTTTGTTTGCAATTTTCACATAATGAACAGTTTTAGTATTATCATTATCATTGTTCTTATTACTGTTGTTATTATTATTATAGACGCTCTCTCTCTCTCTCTCTCTCTCTCTCTCTCTCTCTCTCTCTCTCTCTCTCTCTCTCTCTCTCTCTCTCTCTCTCTCTCTCTCTCTCTCACACACACACACACACACACACACACACACACACACACACACACACACACACACACTGCTCCACCCTGTATTGGCTCATCAGTCCGTGACAAAATGCGGCCAAATTGATCCTAAAAATACAACAAAATTATGAAACGTCCTGTGCCAGAAAGTGTGTGTGTGTGTGTGTGTGTGTGTGTGTGTGTGTGTGTGTGTGTGTGTGTGTTTTGTCAGACTCTTCCGCCTCTCACATCAATTATTTCCAAAGGCCGGCAAGGAGGTCAATCGGGTCCTCATGAGTGTGTTTGTCACGTTCATGGTACAGAAACTACGTCAAACTACAACCAGGGTCACAAAAAAAATTCTCTCTCTCTCTCTCTCTCTCTCTCTCTCTCTCTCTCATTTAGCCCTTCCCTCTTTCCCTTCCTATTCCTTCCTTTCTTATACACTTCCTTCTTCTCTTCTCACTTTTTCTCTCCTCCTCCGCCTCTCTCTTTCACTTCATCTCTCCTTCGTAATCTCTCTTTTTTTCTCTTCCTATTCCTCCCTTTCTTATATACTTTCTCCTCATCTTCTCACTTTTCCTTTCCTCCTCTACTTCTCTACCTCTCTATTAATCTCCCTTCTTCTACCCTTTTTCTTTTCCTATTTCTCATTTCCGCATCCCTCGTTCTCACTCTTTCTTTCCCTTTTATTCTCTTTTCCCTCTAATCTTTCTCACCTTTATTCTCCCCCCTCCATCTTTCTCTCTTTAAGAATCCTACTGCTTCTACCCTCCTTCCATTTTCTCCTTTAATCTTTCCCTTCCTAAGAACACGACTTTTTCAGTGAGTGTCGGAAGTCGGGGCGTGAACACTTCCGAAGGACTAAAACATGTATTCTCTTTTTAATCTACCTCTTTTCACCATCACCTTGCCCTTCTACGCTCCCTTCTAACCTGTCTTTCCCTCAGTCCATCCCCCCCCCTCTAAGAGTACGACCTTTTCAGCGAGTGTCGGGGCGTGCAGTGTGGGGGCGTGACACTCTGAGGGACTAGAGTGGAGCCTCGTACACCTGCTGAGTGGCCGCCGCCCAGATAACACTTTCTTATCGCCCTCATCAGCCCGCGCCTCCGAGATCGATGAAACGAGGGGAAAAAATGGAGGTGAGGGAGAGAAGGAGAGAGACAAAGGCGTATCACCGACGGGGCCAACGGGACATACACACACACACACACACACACACACACACACACACACACACACACACACACACACACACACGGATATACATTATGAACTGGACAAAAGACAGGAAGTACTAAAGGAAACAAAAAGTAAGGAAGGAAGAAGGAAAGAAAGGAAAGAAGGAAGGAAGGAAGGAAGGAAGGAAGATATTTTGAAAGGGACCTGGGTAGAAATAAATAAAGGAAAAAAAGAAAGAAAGAAAGGGAGAAGAAAAAGAAAAGGGAAGGAGTGAGAAAGGAAAGGAAAATGGAAAGAAATTAAGAAGGGAGGTTTTTGGAAAGGGAGGTGAGGGAGGGAAAGAAAGGAAGAAATACGAGAGAAGGAATAAATGAAGAAATAACATGAGGAAAGAAAGAAAAGGAAAGGGGAAATAAATCATGGAAGGAAGTAGTAGTAGTAATAGTAGTAGTAGTAGTAGTAGTAGTAGTAGTAGTAGTAGTAGTAGTAGTAGTAGTAGTAGTAGTAGTAGTAGTAGTAGTAGTAGTAGTAGTAGTAGTAGTAGTAGTAGTAGTAGTAGTAGTAGTAGGCAGCCAAGCAGTCAGGCAGGGGAACAGGAGCAGGAGCAGGAAGGAGCAGGCAGGGAGGGAGGTCAGCCTTACTAATGAATGGTAACAATGCGAAAAAAAGGAAAGAAAAGAAGGAAAAAAAGTTGCACCAAAAGAATTTCACAAGAACGCAACACGGCGAGTCTAAATGAGAAGGAAATGAAGTTTAAAGAAAAGGAAACAGGCTTAGAAAAATACTACACACACACATGCACACACACACACACACACACACACACTCTCTCTACGACCGGCGACTGCAGCAGATCAGTCGGCGGTAGACCGCCGGCCTACCGGTGGCAGACCGCCGCTCTACCGGCGGCAGACCTGAGGCACATCGACGAGCAAACACTTTCTTTGCATTTACATATATTTACAATTACCTCATAAACAGCTTCATACCTAAATTCATTCGTGTGCATAAAACTCTCTCTCTCTCTCTCTCTCTCTCTCTCTCTCTCTCTCTCTCTCTCTCTCTCTCTCTCTCTCTCTCTCTCTATATCTATCTATCTATCTATCTATCTATCTATCTATCTATCTATCTATCTATCTATCTATCTATATATATATATATATATATATATATATATATATATATATATATATATATATATATATATATATCTATATATATATATGTATATATAATCTCTCTTTCACCCATTCCTCTTCCGCATCTCCCTCTCTCTCTTCATCCCTTGCTCCTACCTGTTCCTTCTCGTTTTCCTCCTTCCTCCCTTGCTAATCCCCAGGTCAGACACAGGTGTTCACTCGCGGTCTACCGCCGGCCTGCCGTGGATTGTCGGCGGTTGACCGCCGATCGACCGGCCGACCGGCGATATTTTGCGACACCGCCGGGCGACCGGGAGCATCGCCGATATCTTTGAAAATTTTAAAGTTGACCGGCGGTGGTCGCCTGCGTCTACGGTCCTCAGGGTCGACCGGCGGTAGACCGGCGGTCTGGTGCCGACAATCCCCGATCTTACAGCCGGTCGACCGGCGACCGGCTTATCGGGAGTCATCGGGGACGATCGGGACCGGGACCGTCCCCGATGACTCCCGATAAGCCGATCGGGGACTGACCGCCGACAAAATAGGCAATAATCCCCGGATCGGCGGCTTACCGCCGGTCTGCCTGCGGTAGACCGGCGGTTTAGGTAAACCGGCGACCATATACGATTTTCGATTTCTCCGACCGGCGACTGCAGCAGGTCAGTCGGCAGTCGACCGCCGGCCTACCGGCGGCAGACCTGCGGCACATCGACGAGCAAACACTTTCGTTGTCACACCCAGTTGGAAGGGTATATAAACACCCGTCCAGGTGTTTTGATCATTCGTGAGTTTGACATCGCAATGGCTTTCCTCAGCCATCGTGAACTCTGGGTATGTACGATACTCTTATGAAGGAACTAGAGGCAGAGGACCCGGCAGGCTTCAAAAACCTAATACGCATGGACAGAGACATGTTTCAGGAGCGGCGCACCTCAAGGATCAGTGTTTGGCCCTATGCTCTTCTTAATTTATGTTAATGATATCGATGATGGGCTCACTTGCAAAGTATCAAAATTTGCTGATGACACAAAAATTGCACGTAAAGTAACTGCGACACTCGACGAAGAAGCTTTACAATCAGATCTAGATCGACTTGCACGTTGGGCCAATCAATGGCAAATGAAATTTAACGTTGACAAATGTAAAGTGTTGCACATCGGAAAAAATAACAATCGCGTTCGGTACGTAATGAATGGCCAACAACTTTCTGCAGTAAGTAAAGAAAAGGATCTTGGAATCACTATATCAAACGATTTAAAGCCCGGTCAGCATTGTTCAGAGGTAGTTAAAACTGCAAACAAATTGCTTGGCTTCATCGGACGAGTCTTTAATAATAAATCGGAAAAAGTAATATTAAAACTGTATAATTCGTTGGTTCGACCCCGTCTAGAGTACTGTGTACAGTTTTGGTCTCCCTACTACAGAAAAGACATAGAAAAGTTGGAACGGGTCCAACGAAGAGTAACAAAGATGATTCCTAGGTTGAGAAATTTGTCATATGAACAAAGGCTTAAAGAAGTAAATTTATTCAGCCTATCAAAACGAAGAATGCGAGGCGATCTAATAGAAGTGTTTAAAATGTTCAAAGGATTCAGTGATATTAATGCGGAAGATTACTTTACAATTGATCGATAAAATAGAACAAGAAGAAATCACAATTTGAAGATAAGTGGTAAAAGATTCTCGTCGCACGAAGCTAAACACTTCTTCTTCAATCGAGTTGTCAATGTTTGGAACTCTCTACCTTGTGATGTCGTCGATAATACAACAGTTACGGCCTTCAAGAACAGATTAGACAAGTGTTTTGAATCCAACCAGCAACTAAGATATTACTCATTGTCGTAATAACGTTAACTTCTTTCGAATACTGGTGTCCTTGTCCGCTTTTATCGCCCGGTTAGTGATAGCAGTAATGGTAGTTCTTTCCTCTTTCCTACATAAATTCCATGCAGTTTTTCCATGCTGCATGGTTCTTTTTCCTTTCCTGCCAGCTTTGGCTGGAGGGATGGGGGGGTGGGGAGGAGCCTTCGCCTTTGCTGTCCTTCATCTTCCACCTCTGATTAGATAGTTAGTGTAGCTTGTCACAAACAACCTCGTAAGGACAAGCAGGTCTGCTGTTGTTTGTTCTTCCTTTGTGTTCCTTTGTGAGATCCTGAACAGAGTGGAACCACGCATCGTCAAGAAGGACACCTTTTGGTGGAAATCTGTCTCACCCGCTATTCGACTCGCCATCACTCTGAGGTTCCTCGCTACAAGTGAGAGCTACCTCAGTCTCCAGTACTCCTTCAGAGTTGCAAACAATACCATCTCCAAGATAATCCCAGAGACATGTGAGGCAATCATCGAGGAGTATCAAGAAGAAGTGCTTCAGTGCCCCACAGCACCAGAAGGATGGGAAACAATAGCCAGTCATTTCTCAAACAGGTGGCAATTTCATCACTGCCTTGGTGCCATAGATGGCAAACACATTGCCATCAGGTGCCCTCAGTACTTCAACTACAAAGGTTTTCATTCCATTGTACTCACGGCTGTGGTGGACGCTGATTACAAATTTACTTATGCTGCCATCGGCTCCCCTGGTTCAGCTTCTGACGTAGGAGTATTCCCGACATGTTCCCTCCAAGCTGGTTTGGAGAGCAAATAAGTCCAGCTGCCAGAACCAGAGCCCCTTCTACAAGGAAACACTCCGATCCCCTATTTTTTCGGCGGGGATGATGCATTCCCTCTCAGGACTTGGATCATGAAGCCTCATCCCCACAGACAAGCAAGACTTGATCAGAGGCTCTTCAACTACGAAGGACTGTTGAAAACGCTTTCGGGATTCTGAGCTCCAGTATGTTGGCAATTTTTCATCTTCCTTGTTTCCCGGTCTTTGCATTTTCATATATTTATAATTACCTCATAAACAGCTTCATACCTAAGTTCATTCGTGTGCATATAACACTCTCTCTCTCTCTCTCTCTCTCTCTCTCTCTCTCTCTCTCTCTCTCTCTCTCTCTCTCTCTCTCTCTCTCTCTCTCTCTCTCTCTCTCTCTCTCTCTCTCTCTCTCTCTCTCTCTCTCTCTCTCTCTCTCATCTCTCTCTCCCTTCCACACTCTCCTCCATCCCTCCCTCTCTCTTCCTCACTCCCTCCTGTTCCTCCTTCCAGTCCTTTCCCTTCTTATGTCTGTCTGTCTGTCTGTCTGTCTCTCTCTCTCTCTCTCTCTCTCTCTCTCTCTCTCTCTCTCTCTCTCTCTCTCTCTCTCTCTCTCTCTCTCTCTCTCTCTCTCTCTCTCTCTCTCTCTCTCTCTCTCATTACCATTTACCTATTTCTACCATTTATGATTTTTTTTTATAGATTCAGGTGCTTGTTGACAACGCTGCAGATTGGGCCAAGGCGGGTGGAGTCTGTGGTTCAAGCATGTTGCATCCTCCACAATATAATGCGCATGAGATATCAGAGTCAACATGCAAACCTGTTAGACACTGAGGATCCAGACACTCATGCAGTCAGCCCTGGACAGTGGCGTCAACAGGTGTCGGAGCCGACTCCAATGGCAACACTGCAACACTTGCAGCAAAGAGTGTACGTGATCACCTGCGTGATTACTACAATTCAGATGCAGGAGCAGTCGCTTGGCAAATGGAAGCAGTCTCAAAATGAAAGGTAAGCACTATGAAAATCAGTTATAATTACATCTTTGGAAGTGCAATGTAAACATGTAGGGCGGTAAAGGAAATAAGAGTTATTATTTTTTCATTCATTAAATCTAACACACACAACATGATGGCTGAATATAGGGAGGTAGGATGGGCGGAGACACGGAGCGGAAAAGATGAGGTTGACAGGTGACAGCAGCCGCTCCCTTGTTTACCAGACCTCACCTGATTTGATTTCACAACAACCAAGATTAAATACTGGGCAGGGCATGTCTGCTTGATCTCACTCGCTGGTGGAGCGAGGGGCTAGCAGGGCCTCTCCCTCCAGGGATGAATACGTCGAGGTTGAAGGTGTGTGGGGAGTGCGAGGGCGTGGCTGCACATCCACACCAGGGTGTTGAGGCTGGAGCTGGTGGTAGGTGGGGAAATGAGGAGGATAATACAAATGTCCCCCATCACCTGGCAGGCCTGGCCAATGTCCCCTGGGCGGGACCTCGATTGGGGATACGTGTTTTCTCTTCTTTTTATCATCTTCAGCCATGAAATGATTCCCCAGTTCCATAACCTTTGCCGTATACCGCCGCCAGAGAACAGGATCCATGTCCATGGTCAGGCATTCCATGTATTCGTAGAAAGCGTGAACTTTGTGTTGTTGAGGCGTTCGATGCTCAAGTTGCTGTAGTCGCTGCCTCACATCTCGGGAGTCGGAGAAATGACCCAAAACCTAGTGTAAAAAGGGAGGCAGATTAGCAACTTTTTTTTATAGTTTTTTTTTTTATAGGGGGTTCATGGGGATTTTATTGGTACAACCTCACCTGACCTCACGCGATCCCCAGAACACTACCCACGCTGAGGCATACTTGGAGTATTTATATCCTTCACAAGTATTTTCAGGGTACTAGTAATTTAATAAAGTATAAAGTATTTTTAATTATAATTTAGGACTATAACTTTTCGATTAATGCACCGTCATCCGTCGGGGTGCGCTTCCTCTTTCCTGCAGGGGTAGTGCTGGTGGAAGGGGTGGAGACCGTAGGTGCGACGGTGATGGAGGGTGTGGCGACCACAACAGCATCCTCCAACTCCTCAAGGATCACTTCCTCTTCAGCCTCCTCCCCCTGCTCTCCTCGCGTCTCTTGCTGGTCAGGCTGCATACCAAACTGAGAGAACACGAAGAAAAGTGAATAATTTTCACGAGATCATTGCACAATAAATAACATAATGAGGTTTCGTGTGTGTTTATTATCCCGGAAGAGTATTAAGTCACACATATTTCCCTGCTAATAATAAGAAATTAATTAATGGGCGGACAAAGTAAAATGAAGGACGGAACTACAGACAATATTATTAGATGGGAAAGCAGTGGAAATTCAATTAAGAGTAAATAAGGTTGATTTGATGAATAAGTGTTAATAAAGCTGATTATCGAAGTGAATGGTTGCATTTACGGTAACATTAATGCATTTTGCATATCTAAGAAATATTTGCAACAACAAATTTATAGTAAGAATATAATTAAAAGTTTACCTCCTTACTTTTCCACTGTACTACCACATCCTGGCAACTTTGCATGCATAACCTCTTTGAGAACACGAAGCAAGGACATGACACTAACATACCATTTGTGACTGACGCTGGGGGACACATTTGATGTGCTCCTTGAGGAAGCTGAATTTTTCGAAAATCCATTTCTCCCTCACGGACAGAACGGGACGCCCACTCCCTGACTTAGGTGTTGTTAGTTTACAGAACCTTGTTCGATGTGTGTCTATCCAGGTGGAAATCTGCCCACCTGCAACAACAGCAGAGACACATCAGCAATCAAACTACATAATTCACAAAATAACTCGTTTGCACTATCACCTGCACGTACACCTGGTACATCCTGCTGAAAAATGTTACTCAAAATTTTGCTGTCAATGCAATGTTGTCAATTACAGTAAAAAAATAAAAGGTTCACAAAGGGTATAAAAAAAGGTATTTTAAGTGTCTAAAATAGCGCACCTAGCGGGGTTATAAAACTCTTGAGATACCTGTTACATAATATTAGCACATACCTTTTACAGGAGGGAGCATGGATCTTCCCTTTTCTTCTAGAACTCGAGCCTTCTTGTCACGATTTTTGTGGTCCTTCGACTCCTTGTCATATAAGAACACTTGCTCCTTGTACCACTCAACCAAATCCTCCTCCTCCTGCTCTGTGAACAAGTTAATTTTGTTTCGCTCCCGCGAATCATTTTGTGAGGGTGTAGTCTGGTTCTCTGCCGTGAGTTGATCTTCAAAGGTCTTCTGTAGCTGTGGGCTGGACATCTTGCTTAGACATAAAGAGACACGTGCCGGACGGTGGTTAGAGGTCATCTGTGTGTTCGACATGTCCTGCCCAGTATTTAAACCTGCTTTTTATGGGGTCAAATCAGGTGAGGTCTGGGCTTAAGCAAGGGAGTGCATGGTTGTTGTCACCTGCCGACCAGAATGACCTCATCTTTTCCGCTCCTCGGTCTCTCCGCCCATCCTACGGGCCTGCCAGGTGATGGGGGACATTTGTATTATCCTCCTCATTTCCCCACCTACCACCAGCTCCAGCCTCAACACCCTGGTGTGGATGTGCAGCCACGCCCTCGCACTCCCCACACACCTTCAACCTCGACGTATTCATCCCTGGAGGGGGAGGCCCTGCTAGCCCCTCGCTCCACCAGCGAGTGAGATCAAGCAGACATGCCCTGCCCAGTATTTAATCTTGGTTGTTGTGAAATCAAATCAGGTGAGGTCTGGTAAACAAGGGAGCGGCTGCTGTCACCTGTCAACCTCATCTTTTCCGCTCCGTGTCTCCGCCCATCCTACCTCCCTATATTCAGCCATCATGTTGTGTGTGTTAGATTTAATGAATAAAAAAATAATAACTCTTATTTCCTTTACCGCCTTACATGTTTACATTGCACTTCCAAAGATGTAATTATAATTGATTTTCATAGTGCTTACCTTTCATTTTGAGACTGCTTCCATTTGCCAAGCGACTGCTCCTGCATCTGAATTGTAGTAATCACGCAGGTGATCACGTACACTCTTTGCTGCAAGTGTTGCCTCGTAGATTCCGCATTGGAGTCAGCTCCGACACCTGTTGACGCCACCTAGCACCAGCTACAACCTCAACACCCATTCATTCACCCGGGGCGCGGACAAAAACTCACCGGACAAAAATTCACCGGACAAAAACTCACCGAAAAATATTTAAGGACAAAAACTCACCGAACAATATCTAAAGATTTTTTTTTTTTAATAATATAATAATTTTAATTATTCAAGATTTGTTGAAGAGTTTCATTTGAAGCATGGTTCGACACAAATTAAGACATCTTACGATGCATTACGAAACATACTTCGAAATACTATCCATTATTGTTTTAGTGTTCTTCGAAATACTATCCGTTATTGTTTTAGTGTTCAATTTTCTTTCACCATATCAGTAGCAATGGAGATCATCAAGACCAACAAGGGTGGGCAAAAACTGTGCCTTCATGGATATGTGTATGTGAAGAAGATGTCGAAGAATGAATGGATACGATGGCAGTGCTGTCAACAATCAAGCCTAAAATGTAGAGGAGCCTTGACTACGGATGTAAATGTGAGTAGTTTCTAAGATTATACTTCCCTTAACAGTTTTGATCATAAACTTTTCGTTTTTTTTAACTATTAATTAACAGTTGCTAATTTCTTTGTTTTCAGTTGCAGAATCCGCGCTCCTTTGTTGATCACAACCATGAAGCAGACGAAGCCTTAGTTTCTGTCACAAAACTAAGAACCACCCTAAAACAGCAGGCGAAAGAAACTAAATGTCGACCAAACCAGCTGCTGGAGTCTGCAAGTGACGAAATTCGTGCCAACATTGGTCACCTGGACACATGCAGGCGTGATCTTCGTCGGCAGAGGCGAGGCGTACTACCTAAAGAACCTGCAAATGTACGTGAACTAAATATTACAGATGCCTGGAAACGTACGTCGGGTGAACAGTCAAGACGATTCTTGTTGTATGACAGTGGTTCGGATGCCTGTAACAGAATGGTTGTATATGCTACTGATGAGTGCTTACGATTAATGTGCCGGGCCCGTACGTGGTTTATGGACGGGAATTATGCTATGGCTCCAGAAATTTTCAAGCAACTTTATGTTATTAGAGTACCATTAGGTGAAACAACAGTTTCCTGCGTGTTTGCATTCTTATCTGGAAAGTCACAGAGTGTATATGAAGAAATGCTTCAAAGTATTGTAGATGGCTGTGAAAGGCTAGGATTCACACCAGATCCCACAGAAATTGTACTAGAGTTTGAAAAAGCCGCCATGCAGGCTGTCAGTAGCATTTTAGGTCCTCATGTATCCACTAAAGGATGTTTCTTCCACTTGACACAAAGCACATGGCGTGAGATACAGGAATTAGGTCTTGTGAATCGCTACCGTGAATATGATGATTGTAGGCTGTTTTGTGGAATGATGGATGGTTTAGCATTTCTTACAATAGAAAAGGTCCAAGAAGGTATGGCGTTATTGAAGGACAACACTCCTGAGGAATTTGAAGACCTCCTTTCATACTTTGACAGGACATATGTTACAGGTACATTCCGCCATGTACGACTTCCTCAAAACAATGAAAATCCAGAATCACTGCAATGCAATGTTCGACGACTTCCACCCTCTGTTCCGCCAGATATATGGAATGTACACAACAACACATTAAATGATGCACCTCGAACAAATAATATGAGTGAAACTTGGAATTCATCGTTCAAGCAGCTTGTTGGTCATTCCCACCCATCTTTTTACACTACTATTGATAACATTAGGAAGGATGAAGCCATAGTCAAAACCATGATACTACAAGATGACCGAGGCGAGCCTCCAAAAAAGAGAAGAAAGAGAAACTATGCTCGTATTCAGAAGCGCTTGAAGGCGTTATGTGAAGACATCGTTGCCGGTAGAAAATCCACAGAGGAGTTCCTTCGAGCTGTTGGTCAATGTATCCGCTTTTAAACTCAGCACTTCACTGATTAGAATAATTCATTCATGTATGAAAGTTATACCATAGTTATGTGCCTTTTCCTTTTTGAAGTTTTTAATGTCTAAATATACGGTTTAACTCTTCGGTGAGTTTTTGTCCTTCTTACACATTTTTCGGTGAGTTTTTGTCCGGTGAGTTTTTGTCCTACCCCCCATTCACCCATTTATATAAATCAGCTAATCAGTCATTCAGTCATCTATAACTCAGCCATCCAACAATTCAGTCATCAGCCATCTATGATCCAGCCACCCAGTAATTTATAAACCAGCCACTCAGCCATTCAGAACACTCACTCCTTGTACCACTCAACCAACTTCTCCTCCTCTGTGAACAAGTTGATTTTGTTTCGCTCCCGCGAATCATTTAGTGATGGTGTAATCTGGTCCTCTGCCATTATTTGATCTTCAAAAGTCTTCTATAGCTGTGGGCATGTTGCTTGGGTGTAGAGACGCGTGCCGGGCGATTTTATATGTTTATAATAAACAGCTTCATACCTAAATTAATTCATGTGCATAAATCTCTCTCTCTCTCTCTCTCTCTCTCTCTCTCTCTCTCTCTCTCTCTATATCTATATCTCTATCTATATCTCTATATCTATATATATATATATATATATATATATATATATATATATATATATATATATATATATATATATATATATATATATATTATTTTCTCTCACCCATTCCTCTTTCTCCTTTCTCTCATCTCCCTCTCTCTCTTCAGAGAGAGAGAGAGAGAGAGAGAGAGAGAGAGAGAGAGAGAGAGAGAGAGAGAGAGAGAGAGAGAGAGAGAGAGAGAGAGAGAGAGAGAGAGAGAGAGAGAAAAACAAACACACATTATAAAGCTAAATACTACAGGTCCCAAATTAAGATGGAGAATTGAAACAGAGAGCACTTTTACGCCAGAGACTAAAGGGACATATTCTCAAACATTTCGGGGCTTGCACACCCACATAAGAACTCAGTTCATCTCCTTTTCGGCCATAGGGAAGAGGTGATGCGAGTGAGCGGCGGAAGCGTCTGAGACTAGCGCCCTACGTAAGTCCGTCGCTGTGACCTCTGAGCCTTGGGGAGATCAGCGCGCCTTAACGCCCCGGGAGGCAGGGCGGCAAGGGACGTCCGGAATAGCTCGGCTCTCCTCGCCCTTGGTCCCTCTGTGAATGGTTCTCTTTATCAGGCCACACGCACGGGAGGCGAACAGCTGTGTGAGTGCCTGTCTGCAGCGGCTACCTGGGTTATGCTAGGTTAGGATAGGTAAGGTTAGGTAAGGTAACGTAAAGTAAGGTAAGGTAAGGTAAGTTAAAGTAAGATAAGGTAAGGAAAAGTAAGAATAGGTAAGGTAAGGTAAGGTAAGGAAAAGTAAGAATAGGTAAGGTAAGGTAAGGTAAGGAAAAGTAAGGTAAGGTAAGGTAAGGTAAGGTAAGGTAAGGTAAGGAGAAGTAAGAATAGGTAAGGTAAGGTAAGGAAAAGTAAGAATAGGTAAGGTAAGGTAAGGTAAGGAAAGGTGAGAATAGGTAAGGTAAGGTAAGGTAAGGTAAGGTAAAATAAGATAAGGTAAGGAGAAGTAAGAATAGGTAAGGTAAGGAAAAGTGAGAATAGGTAAGGTAAGGTAAGGTAAGGTAAAGTAAGATAAGGTAAGGAAAAGTGAGAGTAGGTAAGGTAAGGTAAGGTAAGGAAAAGTAAGAATAGGTAAGGTAAGGTAAGGTAAGGAAAAGTGAGAATAGGTAAGGTAAGGTAAGGTAAGGTAAAGTAAGATAAGGTAAGGAAAAGTGAGAATAGGTAAGGTAAGGTAAGGTAAAGTAAGATAAGGTAAGGAAAAGTAAGGCTAGGTAAGGTAAGGTAAGGTAAGGTAAGGTTAGGTAAGGTAAAGTAAGGTAAGGCAAGGTAAGGCAAGGCAAGGTAAGGTAAGGTAAGGTTAGGTTAGTTTAGTTTAGGTAAGTTAAGATATGGTTAGAAAAGGATACGTAAGGTAACGTTGGGTCAGATTAGGTTTGTTGAGGTAAGGAGAGGTTATATTGTTAGATTAGGATTGTTTAGATAAGGCTGGGTTTGGTTAAGATAGCTTAGGTAAGGTTAGGTAACGTTAGGTGAGGTTGGGATGGGATAGGTAAGGTAAGGTGAAGTTAGGATAGGTTAAGTTAGGTCGGTTAGATTTGGTTGGGTTTACCTAGGATAGCTGAGGTTAGGATAGCTGACGTTAGGGTAGGTTAGGATAGGTTAGGATAAATCAGGTTAGGACAAGTTAGGATAAGTCATGTTAGGATAGGTTAGGATAGTTAGGATAGGTCATGTTAGGAAAGGCTAGGACAGGTTAGGTAAGGTTAGATCAGTTAAATCAAGATTAGGTTGGTTCAGGTTGGGTCAGGTAGGGTTAAATTAGGTCAGGAAAACTTAGGTTAGGTTAGGTAAGGTTAGGTTGGATTAGGTTAGGTAATGTTAGGTGAGGCTAAGATAGGTTAGGTTAGATCAGCTTAGGTAAGGCAAGGTGAGGTTAGTTTAGTTTAGATAAGGTTAGACACGGTTAGGTACGGTTAGGTTATGCAGGGTAGGGTAGGGTAAGGTAAGGCAAGGTAAAGTAAGGCAAGGTTGGGTAACGTTAGATAAGATTAGATTATGTTAGATTAGGTAAGGATAGGCTGGATAAGGTTAGGTAAGATTAGGTTAGGATAGGTCTGGTAAGGTTAGGTTGTATCAGGTTAGGATAGGATACTAGGTTAAGATAACTTCGGTAAGGCTAGGTTTGGCTACGTCTGCCCCCGAGAGAATTCCAACCCTGGCCCGCACAAAGTTGTAAGTGAACGTAATGGCCGAGGGTGGAGGATGAAAAGAGCGAGCGGACAGTAACTAGATCCGCTGGGAGAACGTGTCTGGCGTGGCGGCGGGGATGGCGGGAACACACTGCGGTTTTTTCTCTTCTTTTTCTTTTTCTCTTGGCAATTATTGAAACACACCTTTATCGAATTTAGCGATAAAAAGAACTACTGTGACACGTCCTTTTTTTCTTCCCCTGGTCTCTACTTTTGCTATACGGTAAAAGAGACCCCGTAAGATCCTAAACAGAGCAGAAAGACAAGTAAAAAAGGCCCCTCAATGACGCCACCTCTGATACAAAAGGGACGGAGCCACGGAGGCCAAAAAAAAGAGATGATCAGCCTCCTAAAATTAAGTGTTCTGAAATGTAGGCGAAGGAGTAGGTATGTATGTATGTATGCAGTCCCTTCC
Source organism: Eriocheir sinensis (assembly GCF_024679095.1). Taxonomy (NCBI): domain Eukaryota; kingdom Metazoa; phylum Arthropoda; class Malacostraca; order Decapoda; family Varunidae; genus Eriocheir; species Eriocheir sinensis. The sequence continues at coordinate 402,123 of NW_026111596.1, forward strand.
TTCTTCTTCCTTCGTACTAGAACATATATGCATACACTTTCCCAAATGCAAGTGTGATATAAAGAAAGGAACGATCAGTCTGGCATAGAATAGTTCCTCCCCTTCCAGCCCTTCTACTGAAATATATCTGCATACATGCTCTCAATAGTAAAACTGAGTAAAATTTATTACTACTACTGAACTAAGGGCCCTTGCACTAACACCACCACTACTACTACAACTACTACCACCACCAGTACCACCACTACTACTATTACTACTACTACCACTACCAACATCACTACTATACATGCCCGCGGAACAATTATGTGGTATGCAGCCCTCTCCCTTCTCCCTCCTTCCCTGCTCCTCCCTCCATACCGACTCATATATGCACAAAAAATTCCCCTAAAAAAAATGTGTTTAAGACAGAACGTAAGGAACAATTAGGGTGGTAATTTTTTTTGTCCCTCCCCTTCCCCCTTCTGCTCTTCCCTTCCTCGCCCTTCCTACTCTTTTTTACAGCAAAGGAAGCAGCTCAAGGGCAAATAACAAATGACAACAAAAAAGCTTTCTAATCAGAGCTCCTAAAGAACTACAGTGGCCAAAAGAGACATAGACAGAGCTCTTAAACAGATAGATACATTGATAGATTGACAGGTATATATAGATAATTCAATACCTTTACCAGCATGACAACGTGCCGCCTCTCAGCACAGCCTCGCCTCGCCTCCCTCACTACCTACACATCCACACACCTTTCCGATAACACCACAAGACGCCTTTCCTCAGCACAACCTCGCCTCGCCTCTCTCACTACCTACACATCCACACACCTTCCCAATAACACCACAAGCCGCCCTTCCTCAGCACAGCCTCGCCTCGCCTCCCTCACTACCTACACATCCACACACCTTCCCAATAACACCACAAGCCGCCCTTCCTCAGCACAGCCTCGCCTCGCCTCCCTCACTACCTACATATCCACACATCTTCCCAATAAGATCACGAGACGCCCCTCCTCAGCCCCGTCCAGTAAGTCCTGCCGGCCGTGTGTCTTCCCGTCAGCTGCGTCTGCCCGCCGCCGCCCCTTGCATGCCAGACCTCACCCAGACACCCGACGAGCCAGCCGTCCACAACAACGTTTAAAGTGGCCTTCCCTTCACTCCTCGCCCACGCCACCTGCACCCCACTCAGCTACACCACTCGTCCTTCTCTTAGCCAAGCGCCACAACTCATTCCTTACATTTCCCGATTAAATATGAAAGGAGGAACACCAATACTTAAAGCAGTCATTCCCTCCACTCCTAGACTACTCCGCATCCCTCTTCTGTTCGACCACTCCATATTCACCCCAACAACTACTCCACCAGACTATATCGCCCCCCCTTCCACTCTTAACCAAGCACCCAAACTCATTCACACGACATTCATTACAATCCCCGACTAAATATGAAATGACGAACTTAACCTAGCCATTCCCTTTACTTCCTGACCACTCCACATCCACCACAATCACTCCATCACACTAAAACACTAGTTCCTCTGTTAGTCAAGCACACCAACTAATTCACGCGGCATTCATTACATTACCTGACTATATATTAAATAAGGAACACCAACAATCAACGTCTCCTGCCTCTCTACCATCCACCACTGAAAATATCCTTAACCCATCCTTTCCATAACCTCTGGAACCGAGGTGACGGAGATGAACACAACCGCCACGCGCAGCTATAGCATATACCCCCAGCTTTACCTTTCCAATCCCTCCTGTTCACTGTCCAATCCTACGGGCCCTTTCTCTCCACCACCACTACTACCACTACTACCACTACCACTACTACTACTACTACTACCACCGTCACTACTAAACATAACCTAACCAAACCTCCAAATTTTCCACCAAATCTGCCTAAGTGCCCATACTCTATACCACCACCACCACCACAAGCACCAGCACCATCACCACCACCACCACCACCATCTCCAGTAACTATGAATATTGGACGACAGTGTTCCTCTTAGGGTTCCTGCGGCGTGGGGAGGAGCTCGCCCCTGCTCGCCCCTGCCCGCCCTGTCCTGCCATGCGGATAACTGACGGCTTTGAGGGGAGGACGAGAGGAAGGAGAAGAGAGGGAGGGAGAGGAGGAAGAGGAACGGAAAAAAAATGGATGAGAGAGGGGGGAGGGGAGGGTAAGAGAGAGAGAGAGAGAGAGAGAGAGAGAGAGAGAGAGAGAGAGAGAGAGAGAGAGAGAGAGAGAGAGAGAGAGAGAGAGAAACACACACACACACACACACACACGGTATGACCTCTATGATTGAGAAAGTCCACAGTTTAATAGTAATTTCCAACTCCTCAAGGTGTCTAGTATATAAGGAAATCAACCCGAGTCTGTCAGTGCATGAAGTATACACCAAAAAACATATAAGTGAGTTCCACCGCATATCTTTCACACGTTTCCGTGTGAGCGGTCACACGTTAGCAATTGAAACAGGTCGCTGGAACAGACGGGGGCGCGGCCGCCTTCCTTTGGAAGAACGTGTGTGTGTGTGTGTGTGTGTGTGTGTGTGTGTGTGTGTGGTGGAGCAGTGCAGACTGAAAGGCACGCGGTGGAGAACTGTCCTCTGACACAGGGTATCAGGGAAAAGTATGGCTTTACTGCCCTCGAGGATCTGTTTACGGGTACTGTTCCTGATGACATTACCTGCAAGATTATTTATGATATTCTTGAAACGTACCACTAAGGGTCTTGCAAGTATTTTATATGCTACAAATTTTTGCTCGATAAACGTTATGTATTTCCCGCGGTTTATGTGTTTCATGTAATCTATCATTTCATGTGGCATGTGTTTCATGTATTTTATATGTTTCATGTGTTTTGTGTGCATCAAGTCTTTCCTGTGTCACGTGTCTCATGTGTCTTGTGTATTTCGTGTGTCTCGTGTATCATGTATTTCATGTGTTTGGTGTAAGCGATGCCTTGTGTATCAAATGTTTAGCGTGTCAAGTGTGTTTTCATGTGTTGGTGTGTTGTGTTTTAGGTGTCTTATGTGCCGTGTGTGCTTTATAAATTTCAACTGTTTTAGTTATTTTTGTTTGTTTGTTTGTTTTTAACGTGTTTCTTGTGTGTTTTATTCGTTTTATGTGCTGTAAGTTTAGTGGTGTTTTGTGTGTTCTTATTACCTTGCACGTATTCTGCGCTTTTGTTTGGTGTGTGTTTTCATTCTGAGTTTAATATATAGTCCAGTGTGCTTTATAGATTTCAACTGTTTTAGTTATTTTTATTTGTTTGTTTGTTGTTAACGTGTTTCTTGTGTGTTTTATTCGTTTTAAGTGCCGTATGTTTTGTGGTGCTAAGTGTTTTTACTAACTTGTACGTATTCTGTCTAGTGTATATCTTCATTCTGAATTTTAAAGAAATGCTAGTTTTTGGACCATTTTGTTAAATAGAGATCGATGCGTTTTTATTGTAAGTTGTGGTCAATAAATATCTATCTATCTATCTGTAAAGGAAGACGTTGTGGAGGCTGTGAATAATAAAGAGTAGAAGTAGTACAGGTGGTAGTGGTGGTGGTAGTAGTAGTAGTAGTAGTAGTAGTAGTAGTAGTAGTAGTAGTAGTAGACGGCATGCCGCCTCATTCCCCTGGACAAGAGGCCGGGATGCAGGCCTATAGGAGTCGGAGAAGTCCTGCGGCGCATCGTAGGCAAATGCATCATGGCTGTCGTCAAAGAAGATGTGAGATTGACAACAAGGAACCTCCAAGTTTGTGCGGGGCAGCAGGCAGGAGGAGAAGCAGCAGTCCATGCCATGCGGGAGATATTTGACCACGTGGAGTGCGAAGCAGTGCTTCTTGTTGACGCCAAAAATGCCTTCAACACAATAAATAGAAAGACTATGATACACAACATTAAAACCAAGTGCCCTAGCTTAGCTATGTATGTCGAAAATACCTATACATACCTGACCGACTTATACATAAAAAGCCACAGTGGAAAAGTGAAAGTGTTAAAATCATCTGAGGGAACAACACAAGGTGACCCAATAGCCATGGCTATGTACGCCCTGGGCCTATCAGTCCTCCAAAATGAAATCGCGTTCGCAGAAACACGGGTGAAACAGGTGGCTTATGCGGATGACCTCTCAGGTGCTGGTAAAATCTCAGACTTAAAAGGGTGGTGGGACACTGTGAACACCGCCGGCCCTGAGATAGGATACATCCCTAACGCCACCAAGTCTGTCCTTATTGTCAAATCTGAACATTATGACCATGCCGCAGAAACTTTTAGAGGAAGTGGCGTCATTGTGACAAAAGACGGACAACGGCACTTAGGTGCAGTGATCGGGACAGAGGTATATAAGAAAGAGTAAGTGGGAGACAAAGTAGCTGAATGAGTGAAGGAAATAGAAGCTTTGTCTGCCATTGCCAAGACTGAGCCACACGCTGCCTATTCAGCGTACACCCACGGCATCCAACATCGGTGGACGTTCCTGATGCGCACCGTCCCCGGCATCAGTCCACTCCTCGGACCACTGGAAAATGCCGTCAAGAATGTATTCTTGCCGGCGCTAGTGAAATCTCATGCTTTGGGGGAGGATGAGAGGGATATGCTAGCACTTCCCCCAAGACTGGGTGGGATGGGGATCACCAACCCTGAGAACCTGGCTGATAAGGAGAACCAAAACTCCATCAGCCTTACCAGGTCACTCATCAACAGGATCATCGTTCAGGAGGCAGAGGGCGAGATAGACCAAACAGAAATAAGAGATATTAAAAGAAAAATCTCAGAAGAAAGGCAACAGGCCCAAAAAGACGAGCTGGACCGTCTTACACACCACCTGTCCACAGAAATGGGTAGAAAAATACACACAGCACAGGAGGCAGGCGCCTCTAACTGGCTAACGTCATTACCAATCAGAGCAAAGGGCTTCAGCCTCAACAAGCACGAATTTGTCGACGCCATTGCTCTGAGATATGGCTGGCCGATTGAGGGACTGCCTGATCTCTGTGCATGTGGATCACCAAATGATGTCACCCACACCATGCCATGTAAAAAAGGAGGCTTCGTCTGTATTCGACACGATGAAGTGAGGGATCTGACAGCCAGCATGATCGGGGAGGTATGCCAAGACGTCACTACCGAGCCGGCACTGCTTCCCCTGGACGGCGAACACCTCGGTACAGGACGGCCAATACCTCACAGGAGGCACGGGTTGATGTAAGTGCCCGCGGATTCTGGGTGCGCGGACAGCGGGCGTTCATGGACATCCGCATATTCGACCCGATGGCTGCCTGGCACCGTGAGTTGCCCCTGCAAGCCGCCCACCACAGGAACGAGCAGGAGAAGACAAGGGCATACGGTGAAAGAGTCCAACATGTGGATCAGGGCAGCTTCACCCCCCTCGTCTTCACATCCGGCGGGATGGGTCCCAGGGCCCAATGCTTCTACGCACGCCTCGCGGAACTAATCTCAGAAAAGAAGCATCAGCCAAGGAGTCACGTTATCGCCTGGATGAGGTGTCGCCTCTCGTTCTCCCTCCTCAGGTCGGCCATCCTATGTCTCAAGGGCACCAGACACTCTGGCCCAAAAGCCACCAACATCTCCAGTATGGACTATGAAGCCACAGTGGTGGAGAGTGACATTAGGGTGGGTCGGGAGTGACTTGAGTAGGGAAGGAAAGGGGGATCTGGACGTAATAGGTGATAGGTGATTTAGTGCTAGGTAGTATTAGTGATATGGTTGGATGCCACAGTCATTAGCGAACAGAGTTGGGGCTAATGACGTCCAAGCTATGGAGCCCTCCATGATTATGTGTCGGGAAAATAAACATGGGTGGAGGTATCATTTATGTTGTGTAAAAAAAAAAAAAAGTAGTAGTAGTAGTAGTAGTAGTAGTAGTAGTAGTAGTAGTGGTGGCGGTGATGTTCGTAGTAGTAGTAGTAGTAGTAGTAGTAGTAGTAGTAGTAGTAGTAGTGGTGGCGGTGGTGTTCGTAGTAGTAGTAGTAGTAGTAGTAGTAGTAGTAGTAGTAGTAGTAGTAGTAGTAGTAGTAGTAGTAGTAGTAGTAGTAGTAGTAGTAGTAGTAGTAGTAGTAGTAGTAGTAGTAGTAGTAGTAGTAGTAGTAGTGGTGGCGGTGGTGTTCGTAGTAGTAGTAGTAGTAGTAGTAGTAGTAGTAGTAGTAGTAGTAGTAGTAGTAGTAGTAGTAGTGGTGGCGGTGGTGTTCGTAGTAGTAGTAGTAGTAGTAGAAGTAGTAGTAGAAGTAGTAGTAGTAGTAGTAGTAGTAGTAGTAGTGGTAGTAGAAGGTTGAAGGAAAGCTCTGATGAGAAGGAAAGGTAGTAAAGAGTATATATAATATTAAAGTGTATAAGAAAGAGTATAATATATGATAAATAGCACAAGAAAGAGTTTAGTAAAGAGTAAAGGTTGTGAAGTGTGAGTTAGTAATCATATGAGAGTGTCAGAAGGAAAGAAAAAAAAGTAATCTCTCTCTCTCTCTCTCTCTCTCTCTCTCTCTCTCTCTCTCTCTCTCTCTCTCTCTCTCTCTCTCTCTCTCTCTCTCTCTCTCTCTCTCTCTCTCTCTCTCTCTCTCTCTCTCTATCTAGCAAACATTATCTCATCTCCGTCCTGCTGGCATGACATTTTTCACACACACACACACACACACACACACACACACACACACACACACACACACATACACGGAGAGAGAGAGAGAGAGAGAGAGAGAGAGAGAGAGAGAGAGAGAGAGAGAGAGAGAGAGAGAGAGAGAGAGAGAGAGAGAGAGAGAGAGAGAGAGAGAGAGAGAGAGAGAGAGAGAGAGAGAAAGGTAAAAGAAATTAGACAAAAAAATACTCCATTAGATAACAAGACTTTACCTTCAACAAAAAAAAAACTTCAAAGAGAAAAAAGAAGGAACTAAGGGACGAAGTGACGAAAGAGGGAAAGACGGAAGAAGAGAAAAAAATATAGAAAACGAAACAAGAGAAAAGAAGAAGAACAAGAGCAAGAGAAGGGACAAAGGAGGAGGAGGAAAGAAAAAAATAGAGGAAAGGGAGGTGAAGACATAGAAACAGATGATGATGAAGAAGAAGAAGAAGGAAAAAAAAGAAGAGGAGGAGGAACAAGAGGAAGACTAACAAAAGCAGGAACAAGAAGAAATAACAATGAAAGAGAAAAAGGGAAGCAAAGACAGAGACAAAGAAACAGAAAGGAGGAGGAATAAAGGAAAGAAAGGAAAAAGAAAAAGAAACACTCCATTATTTACTTCACATAAAAAAAGGAAAAAAGGAAAAAAAGAAGGAAGTTAGGAACGAGGGAAGGGACGAAGGAAGGAGTACACGAAGGAGGGAAAAAGCGTATAATTAAACAATGAAGGGATTATAGCGAAGAGGCTGAAAAAAAAGGCGAGAAAAAGCCGGAGTGATGGAGATAATTCAGCGCGAGTCACGTAACGCGCCGCGGAGGTAGAAATGAGAGACTGGGAGGAAGAGGAATGGTGACTGGCGAAGAGGAGGTGAAGAGAAGATGACGAGGAGGAAAAGGAACGGGGATCGGACGAAGAGGAGGAGGAGGAGGAGGCGAAGAGGTAAAGAAGGAGACGAAGAGGAAGTGGCAAAGAAAAGGAGATGAGGAAGGGGAGGAGGCGAGGAAGAAGAGGTGGCGAAGAGGAGGAGGCGAGGAAGATGAGGTGGCGAAGAGGAGGAGGCGAGGAAGAAGAGGTGGCGAAGAGGAGGAGGCGAGGAAGAAGAGGTGGTGAAGAGGAGGAGGCGAGGAAGAAGAGGTGGCGAAGAGGAGGAGGCGAGGAAGAAGAGGAGGCGAAGAGGAGGAGGCGAGGAAGAAGAGGTGGCGAAGAGGAGGAGGCGAGGAAGAAGAGGAGGCAAAGAGGAGGAGGCGAGGAAGAAGAGGTGGCGAAGAGGAGGAGGCGAGGAAGAAGAGGAGGCGAGGAGGAGGAGGCGAGGAAGGAGAGGAGGCGAAGAGGAGGCGAGGAAACATGAAAACATGGAAATGCAGGCAACAGAAAGCCTATTGGCTCATTACGAGGTCGCCCGCTTGGGTGATTTAATCTGCTCGACCGACACTTGGGGCTTGGTGAGCAGATGAAAGCACCTCGATATTGAGGAGCAGATGGAAGCCCCTCGTTATTCAGTTTACTCCCGACGCAGCGAAATGACGGTCGATTCTATATTTGAAGGAGTTGATGGTATTCGCATTTACTACTTCTGAAGGAAGATTGTTCCAGTGGCGGATGACTCGGTTTGAAAAGAAACTCCTTCCAATGTCTGTGTTACATCGACTCGACTGAATGGGTAAACCGTTATTTCTAGTTCTTGAGTTGGTTTGCAGTTCAAAGAATTTGGAGTAATCGACGTTATTGAACTTTTTTAGATACTTGAAGACTTGAATCACATCCCCTCGTAGGCGTCTTTTCTCCAATGTAAAGAGATTGAGTCGCTTGAGTCGTTCCTCGTACGGTTGAGCCCTGAAGGTTGGAATCATCTTTGTGGCGCGTCGTTGAATCCTTTCCAGTAGAGCAATGTCCTTTCTGTAATTGGGAGACCAGAACTGTACTGCATACTCGAGGTGCGGTCTTGCCATGGAATTATACAAGGATAGCATCACGTCTGGTGTTTTACACTCGAAGTTCCTCGCTATGAACCCGAGCATAATGTTGGCCTTGTTGTATGCTTTTTTACAGTGATTCGCGTGTTTCAGGTCACTGCTGATAGTGACTCCAAAATCCTTTTCCTCCTGCATCGCTTGCAGAGGTCTCCCATTCATGATGTATGTATGGTTACTATTTTGGGACCCAATGTGCATGACTTTGCATTTGTCAACATTAAAAGACATTTGCCATTTTTCCGACCATTCGATAATGTGACTGAGGTCTTTCTGAATGATTTCGCAGTCGGTCTTTGTGAGGGCATCTCCACCCACCTTGGTGTCATCTGCAAATTTCGATATTGTGGATTTCAGTCCTGATTCTAGGTCATTGATATATATGATAAAGAGGATGGGTCCCAGCACTGACCCTTGAGGCACTCCACTAGTGACTGGAAGCCAATCGGAAGGCTGTCCGTTGAGTAGTACTCGTTGTTTTCTGTCGGTGAGCCAATCTCTTATCCACGCGATCGGACTGGCTCCGATGCCCGCCGAGTGCAGTTTCTTAAGTAGTCGCTCGTGCGGTACCTTGTCGAAGGCTTTCTGAAAGTCCAGGTATATAACATCACTGGGCGAAGAGGAGGAGGCGAGGAAGAAGAGGTGACGAAGAGGAGGAGGCGAGGAAGAAGAGGTGAGGAAGAGGAGGAGGCGAGGAAGAAGAGGAGGGGAAGAGGAGGCGAGGAAGAAGAGGTGGCGAAGAGGAGGAGGCGAGGAAGAAGAGGTGACGAAGAGGAGGAGGCGAGGAAGAAGAGGAGGCGAAGAGGAGACGAGGAAGAAGAGGTGGCGAAGAGGAGGAGGCGAGGAAGAAGAGGAGGCGAAGAGAAGGAGACGAGGAAGAAAAGGAGGCGAAGAGGAGGCGAGGAAGAAGAGGTGGCGAAGAGGAGGATACGAGGAAGAAGAGGAGGCGAAGAGGAGGCGAGGAAGAAGAGGTGGCGAAGAGGAGGAGGCGAGGAAGAAGAGGAGGCGAAGAGGAGGAGGCGAGGAAGAAAAGGAGGCGAAGAGGAGGAGGCGAGGAAGAAGAGCAGGCGAAGAGGAGGCGAGGAAGACGATGTGGCGAAGAGGAGGAGGCGAATAAGAAGAGGAGGCGAAGAGGAGGAGGCGAGGAAGAAGAGGTGGCGAAGAGGAGGAGGCGAGGAAGAAGAGGCGGCGAAGAGGAGGAGGCGAGGAAGAAGAGGAGGAGGAGGAGGCAAAAGAGAGGTGGATGGTCATGGTCAGGGGGAGACAGTGGCTGAGTGGTTAGTTTGCAGCCGTGGTGTTATGGAGGACCCACGTTCGACTCCTGCCCACCGCCACAAACTGGAGACCCACATCCACCAGCCACCTCTCTTTTGACTCCTCCTCTTCTTTTTCTCCTCCTCTTCTTTGCCTCTCCTCTTCGCCACCTCTTCCTCCTCGCCTCCTCATCTTCCAAATCTCCTTTTCCTTGTCAATTCCTCTTCCTCTCCTTCACCTCTTCGCCTCCTTCTCCTCCGTCTCACCGTCCAATCCCTGAAGACCACCTCTCAACCCGGACTCTGACGAAACACTCAAAGGAGGATCAAGATGAGCTCCGGGGGTCAGCATGGGCCAAGCAAGAATGGCGTCACTATAAAACACACAGACGAAGGAAAAGAGGGAATGAAAACTAACGAAGACGGCCAGAAGGAAAAGGATTGACAGACTGAAAAAATATGAACAGAGGAAAAAAAACGGGGAATACAAAAAGGTCAAGAAATAGAAACGTAAAGGATAAAAAAAGACAAAAACTGAAGGAAAGAGGCGAAGAAGAATATACGAAGAGGATGATGGCCGAGAGGAAAGAGAGACACACTAAAAACGACGTCAGAGGAAAATGGAAAGTGTAGAGCGTCAGGAAAGAGAAGACTAATGGATAAAAAATAAAGGAAAATGGAAAAGAAATAGTCTCAGAAAATTGATGATGCTGAGGACGGTCATGAGAGAGAGAGAGAGAGAGAGAGAGAGAGAGAGAGAGAGAGAGAGAGAGAGAGAGAGAGAGAGAGAGAGAGAGAGAAGACTAAAGACAGAAAAGTAACATGATAAAATACGAGATGGAGAGGATAATACGTATGAGGGAAGAAGAGAAGAAGAAAGACAAAGAGCAAAGCAAAAAAAAAAAAGAAAAAGATTAAAGAGAGGACAAAAGAGTTAGCTTGGAGAAGACTGAAGAAAGAATAATAATAAGATGAAGAACGTAATAGACGGAGGATAAGAGGAAGGAAACAAGGAAGGAAGGAGAAAAAAAGTACGACAAAAAGAAGATCAAACATGAAATACGAAAGGCTCAAATGACGACGCCGAAAAAAAAAAAATGAAAATACCGAAAAATTTAAAACCACAAAAACTATTGAAAAATGACGACGACGAAAAAATAAATGAAAATGCCGAAAAATTTAAAACAACACCAAAACAATTGAAAGATGACGCCGAAAAAATGAAATGTAAATGCCGAAAAATTTTAAACGACACAAAAACAACTGAAAAATGACAAAGCCGAAAAAATAAATGAAAATGACGAAAAATTTAAAACGACACTAAAACTACTGAAAAATGACAAAGCCGAAAAAATAAATGAAAATGACGAAAAATTTAAAACGACACAAAAACTACTGAAAAATGACGACGCCGAAAAAAAATTATATGAAAATGCCGAAAAATTTAATTGGAGACGTAGATGAACTGATTTACAGGCCCCGAAAAAACTGAAAATGAGGGTATGAAAAAAAATGCAGAAAAAAACAAATGACGACGCCGATAAAAACACTGCTAAGTTTGTTTCAGCGCCGCCTCGACACCCACAAGTTGCAGTCCAGTACAATCAATCTATGGCATACGCCGCGGGGTGCGTTGCCTCGCCCACCCTCCAACGCCAAACTCCTCCGAGCAAGTCTCCATGCAGGCGCCCTTCCCGTCCTAAGTACCCCACGGTAGAATCAGTCGACTTCCTGACGCCACGAACTTTGTGGGCGTCCCCCTGGCCTCCTCCACTCGGGGTTATCTCTTTTTCGTGAAGCCCATGGACAAAAATGGCGCTGCCTTCCAGCACTTGTGCACTCTATTCCCAGCTCTGAGTTCTGCTAACCTCAAGGAGAGCAATTCCGTCGGACCTCAGATCCGAAACAACTCGTTGAGCGGCTTCTGGGCAGCGTGCCACATGCCCGCAAAGCCGGAGATTGTGTTCACATACTGTGTAGGTAATAGACCACCAATTACTCTTACGGGGTATTCGCTGGTTTGATACAGCCATTCCATCAACATCTCACGATTCAGTGCAGCGCAGGCATGTTAAAACACCCTCAGCAGCAGCCCAAAACAAGTGACCTGCAGCAACAGTCTTCAGTGTACCGCACCGCACATTGACCCCCCTACCCTTCCTGTCTGGGTTGTGCTCCCTCCTCTTCCTCACTGCTGTCCCTTCCCTTTCCTGCCCTTTCCTGCCCTTCCCTTGCCTTGCCTTGCCTTCCCTTTCCTTCCTTTCCCTTCCCTTCCCTTCCCTTCCCTTTTCTGCCCTGGCCTGGGCTGGCCTTCCCTTTCCTTCCCTTCCCTTCCCTCGGAAAGATTATTAGAGATAAACTTGTTAAGTTTCTAGAAAACAATAATATAATCTCCGACACCCAGCATGGCTTCAGAAACAAGCGCTCCTGCCTAACGAATTTATTAGACTTCTTCCAAGGTATATATAAGAACTGGGATGCCCACATCCCCAGTGATGTTATATACCTGGACTCTCAGAAAGCCTTCGACAAGGTACCGCACGAGCGACTCCTTAAGAAACTGCACTCGGCGGGCATCGGAGCCAATCTGATCGCGTGGATAAGAGATTGGCTCACCGACAGAAAACAACGAGTACTACTCAACGGACAGCCTTCCGATTGGCTTCCAGTCACTATTTATTTTTTATTTTATTTTTTTTTTACGTTGATTGCCTATTGCGCCGGTAGGCATCTTCCCGGTGGGGCCTGATGGTCGGCCCAAGGCTTCTTCCAGGTGGGGCCTGATGGTCGGCCCAGCCCGTTCTGGCGCAGGCGAGTGTTTATAGTGGCGCCATCTTGCATTGGCTTATGTTGCCCCCCGGAACTCGTTCTTGATTCGCTTGGACGGCTTCCTCTAGAGTCCGGGTTGATGGGTGGTCTTCAGGACAGCATGTGGGTAGTTTTAAGCCACTCGGCGGTGACTGAAAAATCCGAGTGGTAGCGTGGGGATTCGAACCCGCGTCGTCCATCACGCGGTGAATGTGGGTCCAGTACGCTACCACCTACGCCACCGCCTACCCTAGTGGAGTGCCTCAAGGGTCAGTGCTGGGACCCATCCTCTTTATCATATATATCAATGACCTAGAATCAGGACTGAAATCCACAATATCGAAATTTGCAGATGACACCAAGGTGGGTGGAGATGCCCTCACAAAGACCGACTGCGAAATCATTCAGAAAGACCTCAATCACATTATCGAATGGTCGGAAAAATGGCAAATGTCTTTTAATGTTGACAAATGCAAAGTCATGCACATTGGGTCCCAAAATAGTAACCACACATACATCATGAATGGGAGACCTCTGCAAGCGATGCTGGAGGAAAAGGATCTTGGAGTCACTATCAGCAGTGACCTGAAACACGTGAATCACTGTAAAAAAGCATACAACAAAGCCAACACTATGCTCGGGTTCATAGCGTGGAGCTTCGAGTGTAAAACACCAGACGTGATGCTATCCTTGTATAATTCCATGGTAAGACCGCGCCTCGAGTATGCAGTACAGTTCTGGTCTCCTAATTACAGAAAGGACATTGCTTTTCTGGAAAGGATTCAACGACGCACCACAAAGATGATTCCAACCTTAAGGGCTCAGCCGTACGAGGAACGACTCAAGCGACTCAATCTCTTTACATTGGAGAAAAGACGCCTACGAGGGGATATGATTCAAGTCTTCAAGTATCTGAAAAAGTTCAATAACGTCGATTACTCCAAATTCTTTGAACTGCAAACCAACTCAAGAACTAGAAATAACGGTTTACCCATTCAGTCGAGTCGATGTAACACAGACATTGGAAGGAGTTTCTTTTCAAACCGAGTCATCCGCCACTGGAACAATCTTCCTTCAGAAGTAGTAAATGTGAATATTATCAACTCCTTCAAATATAGAATCGACCGTCATTTCGCTGCGTCGGGAGTAAACTGAATAACGAGGGGCTTTCATCTGCTCCTCAATATCGAGGTGCTTTCATCTGCTCACCAAGCCCCAAGTGGCGGTCGAGCAGATTAAATCACCCAAGCGGGCGACCTCGTAATGAGCTAATAGGCTTTCTGTTGCCTGCATTTCCATGTTTCCATGTTTTCCCTCCCTTCCCTTCCCTTCCCTTCTCTTCCCTTGCCTTCCCTTGCATTCCCTTGCCTTGCCTTGCCTTGCCTTGCCTTTCCTTCCCTTACCTTCCTTAATGTCTGAATCATCCTTTTCCTATCTGCTTTCTCTTCCTTTTTCTGTCTGCTCTCCCTTCCCTTCCCTTCCCTTCCTTTCCCTTCCCTTCCCTTGCCTTATCTTGCCTTGTCTTGCCTTGCTTTGCCTTCCTTTCCTTCCTTTACCTTCCTTAATGTCTGAATCACCCTTTTCCTATCTGCTTTCTCTTCCCTTTTCTGTCTGCTCTCCCTTCCCATCCCTTCCCTTCCTGTCTGCTACGTGTTCCCATCCCTCTATCTCTCTCTCCCCTTACCTTTATCTTCTCTATCCTTTCCTTCCTGTCCTTCCCTCTCTCCCCTTCCCTTTCCTTCCTGTCTGCTTCATGCTTCCTTCCCTCTCTCTTTTTCTGTACTCTCCCTCCCCCTCCCTTCCCTCCTCGCCCCACACCGCCTCCCTCTCCCCTCTCATCACAGCCCCCGGAACACCCAGCGTAATTTGCACCTCCCCGGCGTAAGATCAGAGCCGGGCGTCCCTCCAAGAGTCTCCGGGACGCTACAGCTCAAACAGTTACACGCTCAAGTAATACAGGCAGCGGCTCGAGGGCGGGCACAAAGAATGCAGGAGATGGGCGGCTGGCTGTAGTGTTTTCTGTATACTTCCTAAAGACCTTAAGTTTGATAGCGTTTTATAGTTTTAACACTCACCTATCTTATGTCCTTTACCTCTCTACCTCTCCCTCTCCCTCTCCCCTTCTCTCCTCTCTCCCTCTCTCTGTATATGGACGTGTTGTTGTTCCCTTATCTCCTAAAGACCTTAAGTTTGGTAGCGTTGTATAGCTTCAACACTCTTGTCTCTTTTACGTCTTCTACCTCTCTGCTTCTCTCTGCTTCTCTCTCTCTCTCTCTCTCTCTCTCTCTCTCTCTCTCTCTCTCTCTCTCTCTCTCTCTCTCTCTCTCTCTCTCTCTCTCTCTCTCTCTCTCTCTCTCTCTCTCTCTCTCCTTTTCTTTCCTCTCCTCTCTCTCGGTATAGTCTTTGTAGCTATCGTTCCCGCTTCTCTGCTATTCTTCTTTCCTTTCCGCTTGGTTCTATATTCTCTTTTTCTTTTGTCTCTTCTCACTCTCCCACTCTTTTTCTCTCTCTCCCCTCCCTCTCTCTCTCTCTCTCTCTCTCTCTCTCTCTCTCTCTCTCTCTCTCTCTCTCTACATAATTATGGCACCGTCGGGAACAAGCTGTAGCCCACGGCCAGTCAATGACGCGACAGACCAATCAGATTACGACGGGGCCGATCCCTCCAATGCATCGCCGCGCCCGGGCCTCGACACTTGGCACGCCAGAATTTCGCTGACCAATCGTACTCACTGACACCTCACCTCCGTCACTTCACTTCCTCCCCTGTCCCGCCCGCATATTCCCTGCCTCTCTGTGGGTATGTGGTCGCTGAGTAAAGGCTGTATCTCCGAAATTAGCCAAGGGGTGTTCTGAAAAATACTCTCCTTGGAAATCCCACTCAAAATCACTATGAATAACTCTTATCTATTCTTTATAATGCCTGACCTTATCAAACATTACCTTACCTAACTTTACCGTATCTAGCCTTACCTAATGCAACCTAACCTCACCAAACCTAATAAATTTAACACAACCATACCTATCGTTACCCAACCATTCCTAACATTACCTAACTCTATCTAACGTAACCATACCTAACCTTACCCAGCCAAACCTAACCTAACCTAACCTTACCAACCTAACCTTACATAACCTAACCAAACCTTTCCTAACCTAACCTAACCCCGCCTCACCTCAACTAACCTGGCCTGTTCCAGCGTCGGCGCCACAATAGAGATAGGGAATACGCGTCCCCCTCCCTCCCCCTCCCTCGCACCCTCATCAGCGCCGCTATTGAAGAGTGCTCCGCGGCGAGACGCGTCCCCGTCATCGCCGCTGTACCAATTCTTGTTCTGTATGCGTGGTGATCCTGGTAATCGCCGCGTTACATGATGGTGAGGCGATAAGCGCGAGGGGCGCGCCAAGAGCCGGGTATGTTAATGGTGGCGCGAATATGGAGCCACTTAGGAGTGACCAAGACGCTCACGAGGGGATAATGGCCGCGTCCGCAGTACTGGCCTGCAGCTGCCTTGCTAGGCACCTCCTTCACTGCTCGTTAGCGTCCAGCGGCACCGGGGAGGGAAAAGGCGCTAAAAATGTAAATAAATGGACCCTTGTGTTTATATTCGTGTTCGGTATTGGCGCTGCGTGGTGATGTGCTCATTTGTATTCATGAGGCCGCGAGGCGCCTCCGCGGAGACGCCCCGGAGGGCGACACAACTTGCCTTGTGCCGCGCTGACGAGGCAGCAGCCGCGCCGCCGCCCCTGTGGAGGAGTGATGGCACCTTACCTGCAACAAGCACAGAACACAACACCATTAATGGGGTTTTCATCACCAGCACTGCTGCAGCAGCCGCGGCTACTGCTGCTACTTGTATAAGAAAAATCAGCAACATAAATAATAGTCATGATAATTACAATTATATCAACATATTACTATTACTATATTTATTATCGTTATGATACTCATGACAACCTTATTGTAATAAATATAATAGTAATTATTGTCCTCATTACAATTGTTAACAGTAATCAGGGCGGGAACAATTATGTTTGTACTTGTGTGTTTGTGTTGTACTGAGTCTGGGCGTGAAGGTTGTGTTGTTGATTTCATTCAGTATTCGACGGCCGTGTTTGCCTCAAACATAGTTCAAACAATACAGTGTCACATGAGCTTATCGTCCCACGCCTGGCAATATTTAACTAAATTAAATTTCAGTACAGCAATCTGTTTTTGAGGCGGGGAGGAGACTGTGGCTGTGCTGAAGGGAGGGAGACCCTGCACTAAGGCTCTGGTGGGGCTGGCCGGCACTGTGGTGTTCGCGTGAGGGCCGATGATGAGAGGCAGTGGTTTGTCAGTGGCCGTGTGTACAAATCATTGCTGGCCGCGTGCACAAATGATCTCGCCACAGAGGTACTTGAGATGATGCAAACAGTGGCACAGTAACATGTAACATTAGTAGTAGTCGAATTGTTGTTGTTGATGTTGTTGTTGTTGTTGATACAAGACAGTAAACTGATACATGATATGTCTCAGCAACGATGAGAAGGGGCACAAGACAGGCGCCGGCAGGACGAGACGCGGGAATGAACCTCCGAACACACACACACACACACACACACACACACACACACACACACACACACACACACACACACCACTGGACAAACAGACAGGCGGGAGGCTGCAGCTCAGGCCCAACGATCACCGCTCCTGCGACGCCCCAGAAGGATCCCCGCCTAACAAGACCGGGGACTCCGCTCACCTTCCTGCATTAGTAACGACACAACGGCCGTCCCCGCCCCCGCCCTCGTCGCCTTCCAGCCATCCAGCCAGCCCTACAGCGTCTTCACCTTTAACTAACTATAAACTAATCTTTAACTAGCCTTCTGACTAACCCCCCCTCGCCAACCTCCCTCCCAGCCCAAAGATCAGAACGTTCCTCTCTTCTTGCCGACGCTTATTGACAGGGAGAGCCTTAACTAGTCTTGGCATACCCGCGCTCCCAGCCAGCCCGTAAAGCTTGTGTCTCCTCCTACTGCCGAGGCGCATATCCAGGAGAGGGAAGCGGCCCTCACGCCCTCCTTCAGACACGCGGTGCTGATAATGCTGGTTACCGGTGTGTGTGTGTGTGTGTGTGTGTGTGTGTGTGTAAATCCTCGGCATTCACGCACATGTGGACGTCGTACGGGTTGAGACTCGTATTAATCAAGTCCAGCGAGAGTATTCAATTAGTTTCTCTCTCTCTCTCTCTCTCTCTCTCTCTCTCTCTCTCTCTCTCTCTCTCTCTCTCTCTCTCTCTCTCTCTCTCTCTCTCTCTCTCTCTCTCTCTATCTATCTATTTATCTGTGTTTATCAATCTGTATATCTATCTATTTATCTAACTATCTACTTACATATCTACGTGTCTGTCTATTCTTAGCTGTCTCTCTCTCTCTCTCTATTAATCTGTGTTTATCAATCTGTATATCTATCTATCTATTTAACTATCTACTTACATATCTACGTCTGTCTATTCTTAACTCTCCCCCCCACCCCCTCTCTCTCTCTCTCTCTCTCTCTCTCTCTCTCTCTCTGACACTTGCGGCTCACACACACACACACACACATACACACACCACAAAGTCTGGTCGGGTCGCGCCGTAAAACGTTCTCCAGTACATCTTTACGCCGTGTCTTACAGCCGCTCTATTGGCTCCTCAAGAGACTATCGCCTCACATGTTCTCTTCATGGTGAAACCCGACTGTCATTCCCCCTCCCAGCCCCCTCCTGTGGTCCTCTTTCCAGCCCTCCATTGTCCTGTCCCACCGAGGTCCCAAAACTCGACTGTCATTCCCCCTCCCAACCCCATTTTGTCCTGTCCCACCGAGGTCCCAAAACTCGACTGTCATTCCCCCTCCCAGCCCCCTCTTTTCCTGTCCCACCGAGGTCCCAAAACTCGACTGTCATTCCCCCTCCCAACCCCATTTTGTCCTGTCCCACCGAGGTCCCAAAACCCGACTGTCATTCCCCCTCCCAACCCCATTTTGTCCTGTCCCACCGAGGTCCCAAAACTCGACTGTCATTCCCCTCCCAGCCCCTCTTGTCCTGTCCCACCGAGGTCCCAAACCTGACTGTCATTCCTCCCAACCCCATTTTGTCCGGTCCCACCGAGGTCCCATAACTCGACTGTCATCCCCCCTCCCAGCCCCCTCTTGTCCTGTCCCACCGAGGTCCCAAAACTCGACTGTCATTCCCCCTCCCAGCCCCCTCTTGTCCTGTCCCACCGAGGTCCCAAAACTCGACTGTCATTCCCCCTCCCAGCCCCCTCTTTTCCTGTCCCACCGAGGTCCCAAAACCCAACTGTCATTCCCCCTCCCAGTCCCCTCTTGTCCTGTCCCACCGAGGTCCCAAAACTCGACTGTCATTCCCCCTCCCAGCCCCCTCTTGTCCTGTCCCACCGAGGTCCCAAAACCCGACTGTCATTCCCCCTCCCAGCCCCCTTTTGTCCTGTCCCACCGAGGTCCCAAACCCAACTGTCATTCCCCTCCCAGTCCCCTCTTGTCCTGTCCCACCGAGGTCCCAAAACTCGACTGTCATTCCCCCTCCCAGCCCCCTCTTGCCCTGTCCCACCGAGGTCCCAAAACCCGACATTCATTACCCCTCCCAGCCCCTCTTGTCCTGTCCCACCGAGGTCCCAAACCCAACTGTCATTCCCCTCCCAGCCCCTCTTGGCCTGTCCCACCGAGGTCCCAAACCCCGACTGTCATTCCCCTCCTAGCCCCCTCTTGTC
Source organism: Eriocheir sinensis (assembly GCF_024679095.1). Lineage (NCBI taxonomy): Eukaryota > Metazoa > Arthropoda > Malacostraca > Decapoda > Varunidae > Eriocheir > Eriocheir sinensis. Next base: position 421,534 of record NW_026111596.1, read on the forward strand.
CTGTCCCACCGAGGTCCCAAAACTCGACTGTCATTCCCCCTCCCAGCCCCCTCTTGTCCTGTCCCACCGAGGTCCCAAAACCCGACTGTCATTCCCCCTCCCAGCCCCCTCTTAGCCAAGAAGAAGTATAACCAAGAGCAGTTACTTAATAGCCAAGGTAATCCAAAACAACACTGGAGATCCATTAATACTATTCTTGGTAGATGCACAGGTGCTAAACATACAGTTATTGAATTAAAGCCACATTGTACTGACATTTCTGAAACATTTAATGACCATTTTTTGAAGGCTGGGGGGCTAGATCATGATATAGTAGGGGATGAATATATGACATATTTACACAACTCACCTAATTACTCGGTATACTTATCACCAGCTACACAGATAGAAATTGAAAACTTTCTTAAGACATTAAAAGGTACATCATCTGGTTTTGATGAAATTTCTCCCTTGGTCGTAAGACAAACTGCCAGCATAATTTCCTTGCCATTAACACACATAGTTAACCTCACATTAAAGAAAGGAGTTTTCGGACGAACTTGAAAGCTAAAATTATTCCATTATTTAAGTCAGATAATAGAGATGATGTCAATAACTACAGACCTATATCAGTTCTTCCTGTGTTCAGTAAAGTCTTTGAAAAAGTGATATGCACTCGTCTTGTAAATTTCATTGAGAAAAATAATTTATTTTCGAATTGTCAGCATGGTTTTAGACCAGGGCGCTCTACTGAGTCGGCCATATTTCAGTTTACCAATAATGTGTATAAATATCTGGAAAAGAAACATTATTTAGTTGGATTATTTTTAGATCTTTCTAAGGCTTTTTATTCGCTATGTCATAAAATTCTTTTAAGTAAACTTAGTAATTTTGGGATTCAGGAGTTCCTTTAGAATTATTCAAAATTATTTAACAAATCCATTTCAACCTGTTTACTGTAATTCTAAATATTCTTCTTTCAAGCCTATCAAAATGGGTGTACCGCAAGGATCTATCCTAGGACCTATACTTTTCTCATCTATATTAATGATATTGTCAATGCTAGTAATAAATTTAAGTATACCATTTATGCTGACGACACTAATTTACTATTAGATGATAAAATATAAATAGTTTGCATATAAACATTAATAATGAGCTCAATTCAATTAATATGTGGCTTAAACATAATAAGTTAAGGTTAAATATCACTAAAACAAAATACATTATCTTTCAAAACCGATCAGTCACTACTAACATGCCACCTATAACACTTGAAGGAAAACTTGAACGAGTTTCTTATACTAAGTTTTTGGGCGTTGTCATAGATCAAAATATCAATTGGAAATACCAAATTAATTCTGTTGCAAATAAACTATCTAGGATATGTGGCATACTGTATCGAATAAGAAATAGCCTTACACAAGAAGCACTTATCAGTATTTATTATACACTTTGTTACCCGCATCTCATTTATTGTGTATCTGTGTGGGCGTGTACGCCTTCCTTTCTTAAAATTCTTCAGGTTTCTCAAAATAAGATATTTAGGTGTATGTTTTACATGAACAAGTTTGATTCCACACATAACGTATTTTCCACACATAGATTTCTTAATTTTAAAAACATTCATTGTTATTTTCTACTATTATTTATTTATAAAAACCTCGCACTGATGCATGGAACTCATCCTTTTCAAGTAATTAATACAGTGCATAATACGCGCAGGAACAATATAAATCTTATCTCTCCACAGTTCAGGACAGTTCTTTTCAGAAATAGTATTTTATGCTCAGGACCTCAAGTTTGGAATTCTTTGCCAGTAGAAATAAAAAATCTCCTTAATAGTAATAATTTATCTCCATTTAAAAAGTCAGTAAAAGCACACTTATTTGCAATCCAAAACAATCACAGTTAAAATTATAATTTATTCCTGAAACATGAACACAAATTTACATTATTAAATCTAATCAGTGAATTGCATAGTACTATTGTCCATATTATTTTTATTATTGTTATTATTATTATTATTATTATTATTATTATTATTATTATTATTATTATTATTATTATTATTATTATTATTATTATTATTATTATTATTATTATTGTTATTATTAATATTATTGTTGATGCTGTTGTAGTTGTTATTATAGTTAACATTTTAGATATAACTATTATAACTTCATCTGGTATTATAGTTAATGTTGTTATTTATTGTATATTTGTATTTAGTTTTATGGTTGGGAGCTATCTGCAACCTTTAGAAAGATAATAATAGTACAATGAAATAAATATACAGTCTGTCGGGAAGCTTCGGCTTGACAGGCTAGATTCGTTGCCAGAATTATAATTATATATATATATGTATATATCAATGTGTGTATATTATGGCAATAAACATTACTTACTTACTTACTTACTTACTCTTGTCCTGTCCCACCGAGGTCCCAAAACCCAACTGTCATTCCCCCTCCCAGCCCCCTCTTGTCCTGTCCCACCGAGGTCCCAAAACCCGACTGTCAGTCCCCTCAGCCCCTCTTGTCCTGTCCCACCGAGGTCCCATAACCCGACTGTCATTCCCCTCCCCCTCTTGTCCTGTCCCACCGAGGTCCCAAAACCCAACTGTCATTCCCCCTCCCAGCCCCCTCTTATCCTGTCCCACCGAGGTCCCAAAACTCGACTGTCATTCCCCCTCCCAGCCCCCTCTTGCCCTGTCCCACCGAGGTCCCAAAACCCGACTGTCATTGCCCCTCCCAGCACCCTCTTGCCCTGTCGCACCGAGGTCCCAAAACCCAACTGTCAGTCCCCCTCCCAGCCCCCTCTGGCCCTGTCCCACCGAGGTCCCAAAACCCGACTGTCATTCCCCCTCCTAGCCCCCTCTTGTCCTGTCCCACCGAGGTCCCAAAACTCGACTGTCATTCCCCCTCCCAGCCCCTCTTGCCCTGTCCCACGAGGTCCCAAAACCCGACTGTCATTCCCCTCCCAGCCCCTCTTGTCCTGTCCCACCGAGGTCCCAAAACCCAACTGTCATTCCCCTCCCAGCCCCTCTTGTCCTGTCCCACCGAGGTCCCAAAACTCGACTGTCATTCCCCCTCCCAGCCCCCTCTTGTCCTGTCCCACCGAGGTCCCATAACCCGACTGTCATTCCCCCTCCCAGCCCCACGTGGGCTGTCCCACCGAGGTCCCATAACCCGACTGTCATTCCCCTCCCAGCCCCTCTTCTCCTGTCCCACCGAGGTCCCAACACCCGACTGTCAGTCCCTCCCAGCCCCTCTTGTGGTCGTCTTTCCAGCCCTCCGTTGTCCTGTCCCACCGAGGTCCCAAAACCCACTGTCATTCCCCTCCCAGCCCCTCTTGTCCTGTCCCACCGAGGTCCCAAAACCCACTGTCATTCCCCTCCCAGCCCCTCTTGTCCTGTCCCACCGAGGTCCCAAAACCCGACTGTCATTCCCCCTCCCCGCCCCTCTTGTCCTGTCCCACCGGGGTCCCAACACTCGACTGTCATTCCCCCTCCCAGCCCCTCTTGTGGTCCTCTTTCCAGCCCTCCGTTGTCCTGTCCCACCAGGTCCCAAAACCCGACTGTCATTCCCCTCCCAGCCCCTCTTGTCCTGTCCCACCGAGGTCCCAAAACCCAACTGTCATTCCCCCTCCCAGCCCCCTCTTGTCCTGTCCCACCGAGGTCCCAAAACACGACAGTCATTCCCCCACCCAGCCCCTCTTGTCCTGTCCCACCGAGGTCCCATAACCCGACTGTCATTCCCCCTCCCAGCCCCCTCTTGTCCTGTCCCACCGAGGTCCCAAAACCCAACTGTCATTCCCCCTCCCAGCCCCCTCTTATCCTGTCCCACCGAGGTCCCAAAACTCGACTGTCATTCCCCCTCCCAGCCCCCTCTTGCCCTGTCCCACCGAGGTCCCAAAACCCGACTGTCATTCCCCCTCCCAGCCCCCTCGTGTCCTGTCCCACCGCGGTCCCATAACCCGACTGTCATTCCCCTCCCAGCCCCTCTTGCCCTGTCCCACTGAGGTCCCAAAACCCGACTGTCATTCCCCTCCTAGCCCCCTCTTGTCCTGTCCCACCGAGGTCCCAAAACTCGACTGTCATTCCCCCTCCCAGCCCCCTCTTGCCCTGTCCCACCGAGGTCCCAAAACCCGACTGTCATTCCCCCTCCCAGCCCCCTCTTGTCCTGTCCCACAGAGGTCCCAAAACCCAACTGTCATTCCCCCTCCCAGCCCCCTCTTGTCCTGTCCCACCGAGGTCCCAAAACTCGACTGTCATTCCCCCTCCCAGCCCCCTCTTGTCCTGTCCCACCGAGGTCCCATAACCCGACTGTCATTCCCCCTCCCAGCCCCCTCTTGTCCTGTCCCACCGAGGTCCCATAACCCGACTGTCATTCCCCCTCCAGCCCCTCTTGTCCTGTCCCACCGAGGTCCCAAAACCCGACTGTCATTCCCCCTCCCAGCCCCCTCTTGTGGTCGTCTTTCCAGCCCTCCGTTGTCCTGTCCCACCGAGGTCCCAAAACCCGACTGTCATTCCCCCTCCCAGCCCCCTCTTGTCCTGTCCCACCGAGGTCCCAAAACGCGACTGTCATTCCCCCTCCCAGCCCCCTCTTGTCCTGTCCCACCGAGGTCCCAAAACCCGACTGTCATTCCCCCTCCCAGCCCCTCTTGTCCTGTCCCACCGAGGTCCCAACACTCGACTGTCATTCCCCCTCCCAGCCCCCTCTTGTGGTCCTCTTTCCAGCCCTCCGTTGTCCTGTCCCACCGAGGTCCCAAAACCCGACTGTCATTCCCCCTCCCAGCCCCCTCTTGTCCTGTCCCACCGAGGTCCCAAAACCCGACGGTCATTCCTCCCAACCCCTCTTGTCCTGTCCCACCGAGGTCCCAAAACTCGACTGTCACTCCCCTCCCAGCCCCCTCTTGTCCTGTCCCACCGAGGTCCCAAAACCCTACTGTCTGTCCCTCCCCAGCCCCCTCTTGTCCTGTCCCACCGAGGTCCCAAAACCCGACTGTCATTCCCCCTCCCAGCCCCCTCTTGTCCTGTCCCACCGAGGTCCCAAAACTCGACTGTCATTCCCCCTCCCAGCCCCCTCTTGTCCTGTCCCACCGAGGTCCCAAAACCCGACTGTCATTTCCCCTCCCAGCCCCCTCTTGTCCTGTCCCACCGAGGTCGTTTTTCCAGCCCTCCGTTGTCCCAAAGCTCGTGGAATTCAGTCGATACTCGAGTATACTGTAAATCATTTCAAGTCACCGAGACAATCACAAAATATACTTCATGTTTCTCCCACGGTGTTTGATCTCCCGGTTTTGGCAGTTTCTCGTCTCTTCTAATAGTAACAAAAATAAAAAGTCTGTCTGCGGATTAAAGATAAACATTGCTAATACCAAGCGAAATTCCTTCTCCCAGCACCCCGTTGTCCAGCCAATAATGTCTGTTCGGCCCAAAGATAAGCTACTAAAGCCAATGGTCCTTCATTCCCGAGTACCCCGTTGTCTCGTCCCGCTAAGGTGCCAATACTCTGTCTGCGGCCTGAAGACACATGTTGCTACACCCACCTGTCCCTCCTCCTCGCAGCACCCCGTAGTATACCCTCAGTGCCTATATTCTCAGACGCTTTCGGCTCTCACAAATAATACTTCCAAAGGCCAAGACGATAAGTCAGGCTGTCATGGCGCAGAAGCTTTCTCAAACCACAACTACACATAAAACTACACATGGAAACACCGACAGCCTCCACGAAAGCCTCATCAAATGTGAGTGTGTGAGCCCCGAAATGTTTGAGAGTATGGGCCCAGCTGGTGTGTCTGCGGGCCAAGGACACGCGTTGTCTATTGCCGCGGTAAAAGTCTCATTCCCGTCCAAACACACACAGTAACAAGGTCAACCCCTGGTGCCTCGTCCCCGCCAAGCACACACGCGCCAACACGCCCTGACAAAAGGTTAAAAAAAGTCCAGGCGGAGAAAAAACAAAAGATAATCTTGTCACAGAGCCGCGTGAGGTGAACGAGCGGCGCGCACCTCAAGGGAGCCGAGCAGAAAAGCAGGGCAGAATGTTTACAAAGTGGCCCCCTTAGGACAATACCCTCCCTCCTCCCTCTCTCCATTCCTCCTTCCTTCCCTCCCTCCCTCAACCCTCTCTCCCTCCCTTCCCTGCCTCATTTAGCGTCTCGTTCTGCCCCTTGTCCCTGTAACTCGACTTTAAAGAAACATAAAAAACGAAAAGCCAAACTATCAGATTTTCTTATTAAAGCAGTGTTACTTAGACAACGTAAGGAGGGTATAACGAAACCACTTACTGTATGTGTATAAGATAAAAGGTGTGAACAGAGAGAGAGAGAGAGAGAGAGAGAGAGAGAGAGAGAGAGAGAGAGAGAGAGAGAATTTCTTTTAAGAACATAAGAACATAAGAACATAAGAACGCAGGAGTCTGCAAGAGGCCGGTAGGCCTGTACGAGGCAGCTCCTTTGACCCTAAGCTCCCGTGTATCTAACCCCACCTAATATCGATGTCCATGAATTTATCTAGTCTATTTTTGAATGTGACAATTGTATTGGCACTCACCACATGACTGCTAAGCCTATTCCACTCATCCACCACCCTGTTAGTAAACCAATTTTTGCCTATGTCCCTGTTGAATCTGAATTTATCCAGTTTAAACCCGTTACTTCGTGTCCTACCCGGTTCTCTTACCAACAAAACCTTATGAATGTCTCCCTTATTAAAGCCCTTCATCCATTTATAAACCTCGATCATGTCTCCACGCACCCTTCGCCTTTCTAGAGAATGCAAGTTTAACTGTTTGAGTCTTTCCTCGTATGGCAAGTTTCTCAACCCCTGAATCATCTTAGTCATCCTCCTCTGCACCGATTCTAACATTTTGATATCCATTCTATAGTAGGGTGACCAGAACTGAACCGCATAGTCAAGATGAGGTCTAACTAATGCTAAATATAGTTTGAGGAAGACTTCGGGGCTTCTGTTGCTTACGCTCCTTGAAATAAATCCCAGTACCCTATTAGCTCGATTTCTAGCTTGAATGCATTGTGCCCTTGGACGGAGATCAGAGCTCACTAAGACCCCTAAATCCCTCTCGCACCCAGACCTACTTATGAGACACTTTAACATCAGTAATTTCCGTGGAATAACCTCGTGTCTTGCCTTCGTCCCTTCCTTCCTTCCTTCCTTCATTGCTCTGGTTCCTTCTCTCACCATCCCTTCCTCCCTTTGCTTTACACATTTTACTTCCCTCTCAGCGAGTCTTTCTCTCCTCCTCCTCCTCCTCCTCCTGCTCGGTGGCGCGGAACAGCTCGTCGCTTTAGGGTCGTGCTCGCGTGATTTAATTTCACTGTACAGACACGGAGAGTAAGTGCGTAGGTCCGGTGTTATGCGTCCCCTGGGTTCCTTCCTCTGGTGGTCGTGTGTGTGATGACAGATGTTCTTCGTCTCTGGATCCTTTATCATACCTAGGATAAGCAGACGTAGGAGCATCTTTTATTATAAGAAGATATAAGTACGGCTTTCTGGTGTTATGCGTCCCCTGGGTTCCCTTCCTCTGGTGCTCGTGTGTGATGACAGATGTTCTTCGTCTCTGGATCCTTTATTATACCTAGGATAAGTAGACGTAGGAGCATCTCTCACTATAAGAAGATATAAGTACGTCTGTCTGGCGTTATGCGTCCCCTGGGTTCCCTTCCTCTGGTGGTCGTGTGTGTGATGACGGATGTTCTTCGTCTCTGGATCCTTTATTATACCTAGGATAAGTAGACGTAGGAGCATCTCTCACTATAAGAAGATATAAGTACGTTTGTCTGGTGTTATGCGTCCGCTGGGTTCCCTTCCTCTGGTGGTCGTGTGCGTGATGACAGGTGACATGTTCTTCGTGTCTGAGTCCTTCATTTTACACTCGATCTAATTTCACTGCACAGACACACGAGAGAACAGAGTAAGTATACGTAGGTCTGGTGTTATGCGTCGGCTGTGTCCCGTCCTCTCCTTGCCTGTGTGTTTGAACGTTGATGACAGATGTTCTTCGTCTCTGGATCTTTCATTTTACACTCGTTAATTTAACTTCACACTTTGTCCCTGTAAGCATTCATTTTCCAGGCCTTAAGTAACCGTATGTCTGCTGTTATGTGTCCGCGGTGTCCCGTCCCTCAGTGTTCGTGTGGCGACAGACGACAGAGTGACAAATGTTCTTCGCCTCGGTATCTCTCATTTCACGCTCGTCGACGCGCGAGGGCGGCGACGCGGACCTGAGGACGGCACGCCAGTCAAGGGGGAGAAAAAAGAAAAACTCCGCGTGATGGCTATTGACCTGACGATAATGGCGGGGAGGGGGGGGGGGGGGGTTGGAAGAGTGGATCGCCTGGCTGTCTGTCTGTTTGTGTGTCTGTCTGTCTGGCTGGCTCACGGGCTGGCTCTAGACGAGGAACGAAAGAGCGGAAAGGGGACGGACCAGCCAATGAGCCAGTCAGTCAGCCAGGAAGCCAACCAGCCCTTCCATCTGTTGCGTGAAGGGATCTCTCTCTCTCTCTCTCTCTCTCTCTCTCTCTCTCTCTCTCTCTCTCTCTCTCTCTCTCTCTCTCTCTCTCTCTCTCTCTCTCTCAGATTTGAAGAAACAGTCGCCGTAGATTTTTCCAACACAACGAAAAAAAATCATGTACGTAAATTTATGTGTGTTTCCGTTCGTGTGTGTGTGTGTGTGTGTGTGTGTGTGTGTGTGTGTGTGTGTGTGTGTGTGTGTGTGTGTGTGTGTGTGTGTGTGTTCAGAGGTATCCTGGAGCCAGTCAGTGTGCGTGTGTGTGTGTGTGTGTGTGTGTGTGTGTGTGTGTGTGTGTGTGTGTGTGTGTGTGTGATAAATTTTCTGTGTTGGAATTCTCAAGCGACCAACACTGTAAGCCCGAGCGAAGAAACTGCTATTAGTCACGTCAAGGGCCTGCTCGTGGCACCTTGGACGGCCATTAAAATAAATAATACCAGAAGTTCGGGTCGCGAGCTGAGCAGTAACGACTGAAACTTTGCTTGCGTGATCCTGTATCATTAGGGCTCCGTCTGTCCCGCGGCGCATTGGGAAGGGTGGACTTGGCTATTCTTACCGGGAAATCTGACTTACTTAGGGATGAAGAGGCGCGTGAAATGTAATGAGTTTGGAACTTTGGGTATTCGAGGCTGTCTGAGGTTACGTGTCTGGTTATGGGAAGGAAGGAAAAAGACGGTTCAAGAAGTAGGAGAACCTCAAAATCTCTCTTTCTTAAGTATAAGTGATGGGAGTCTGAACCTTTGGGTGTTCGAGGCTGTCTTAGGTTACGTGTCTGGTTATGAAAGGAAGTAAGGAAGGAAGGATCAGAGCTGCCTAAACCTCCTACTTACTTACTTAAGGATGAAGAGGCCCGTGAATAGCAATGAATTTGAACCTTTGGGTGTTCCAGACTGTCTTGAGGCTATTATGTGTTTGGAAGGAAGGAAGGAAGCATTAAGAAGAATTGGGTTATGTTGTCTACCAGAAAAAAAAGTATAAGGAGGAGCAAACACTGGTAGCTGCCTAAACCTAGAGATCAAACTAACTAACTAATGGGGAGCATACGCCCCGGGGTGCGTCGCTTCACTCACTCGCCGCCTCCACTCCCAGAGGTCTTCCCGAGCAAGCTCCCACGCAGCTGCCCTATCCGTCGCCACTCCTTCCATGCAGGATCGGCTGACTTGCCCCAGCCACGAGTTACGAGGGCGTTCCCTTGGCCTCCTCTACTCAGGGTTATCTCGTAAGGAAACAACCCTGTGAGCAGGATCGACGTCTGGGAGGCGCGCCACGTACCCATATAGCCGGAGCAGGCGTTCACGGACTAAGCTGGTAACAGGCCTCGATTCAGTTTCATTCCAAGAAGTCATTCCAGCGATACCCCACGACCCTGCGGAGGCACTTGGCACCAAAGGCATCGACACCCCGTGGGAAAGCAGATCTTGGGACTGTCTTGGGCGTCTTTAAATAATTTACGGTATATCCTCGGGTGTCAAAGTACTTACAGAGTGTATTATGTGACTTTCTCGTCTTTCAAAGGTTAGAAAGCACAGTCTGAAAGTAATCGGCAGTATTTTGTATCACTTTCATCTCCTAGGCAATAAATGTAAGTGGCCTTCCTTGGCCGGGATGGACAAAAGTGTGCATTCTTTGCCTCATACCAGAAAGCGAGTAGGTTTTTCGTCCGTCACTCTTGTCTGTTGGTCCATAAATGTGAGTGGCAGCCCATTTTGCCTTTTTTTGAGCCTTTTTCAATCTTCAGTCGGGAAGAACAAAAAATGTATGTTCTTTGCCTCCCCCCCAAAAAAATGCGTGTCCTTTGCCTCCCCAAGGAAAAATAAAGATTGCTTTTTTTGTCCTGAAATCACCGGCTCACTTTTTTTCCCTTTTTCCTTTCCTTTCCTTTTACATTTCTTTTCTTTTCCTCTCTCTCTATTTTGCTCGCTACCTCTCTCTCTCTCTCTCTCTCTCTCTCTCTCTCTCTCTCTCTCTCTCTCTCTCTCTCTCTCTCTCTCTCTCTCTCTCTCTCTCTCTCTCTCTCTCTCTCTCTCTCTCTCACATGTCGTACCACTGAGCTCCTCTCAACAAGGAGTCCTTAAGGTGACGGGCGAGGGTCTAATGGATTTCGTTAGCTTGCGCGCGCACACACACACACACACACACATACACACACACACATACACACACACACAGAGACAGTCGTAAGGAGTGTTCAAAATAGTCGTAAAGAGAGAGAGAGAGAGTATTTATAAGTCTTACGGGAGAGAGAGGAGGAGTATTCAGAAAAGTCGAAGGAGAGGGAGTAGTATTTAAAGGTCGTAAGGGAGAGAGGGAGTATTCAGAACAGTCGTGAGGGAGAGAGAGAGAGAGAGAGAGAGAGAGAGAGAGAGAGTGTCTTACGATCAGTAGTAAGGGAGAGAGAAGGCGTATTCAGGCCAATCATAAGGGAGAGGGACAGCATTCAGAGTAAGCCCACCAAAATGTCAGAGTTGAGCCAAATTCAAAAGATTCTTCCAAATTAACATTGCCGCAAAAACTGAACATCGGCGCCGCCCTGACCCGAAAAGACGCGAGTAAGTACATAACGCTGTGCAGACGTGGAGGAGCTGCTGCCACATTAACAGTGCTTGGCCACGCTGGCGCTCTAATTAAGGCGAAGTATTGGGATGCATGAAGGAAAAACTAAGCGGGGAGGGCGTCGTAACCAACGTTGCCAGATTGTCGTACTCAGCCGCTGATATTTCCCGACTTCCTGCCCCAAAACTGTCTTCTGGGCTCCAATAACGAAACTCATTTATAGTTATCGTTGAAAGAGATTTACACACTACAACTCTCCCTTCCTGGCTAAACCTTCTCGTCTTCCTTTATACTTTGAGAGGAAGAAACTGATGCTAAGAAGATAATTAACTATACCCAGCTTCCCTAACTAATGTCCTCGTCTTCCTTCACACTCAGCCACAGAGAAAGAAACTAATAAAGACAACCAAGGCGAGGGAGCGGTTATAACTGGGTGCCTGGCAGTGGGAGGGCAGTGG